>NW_027211615.1:29472500-29525000 GCF_022749685.1 Semicossyphus pulcher | reverse complement strand
CCAGCTAATCCAAACCAGTGACCGTAAAGATGGACGACGCGTCTCCACCTCCCCCTGGAGCGGGCGCTGCCATCATCTGTTTCCAGAACGTGTGCAGTAGAGATCGGCAGGTGGAGCCGCGGTGTTGACGTCCCGCCCCTTCCTCTACCCGACACACACCTTTACTTTGTGTCCTTGGCGTGTTGGAGCCCTCAGGTGTCCTTGGCGTGTTGGAGCCCTCAGGTGTCCTTGGCGTGTTGGAGCCCTCAGGTGGGCTCAGTCTGCAGCAGAACAGCTTCTTGTGTCGGTCTGAAGCAGATATTCACGCTGATGGAAAGTTCACTGACTGTAGTGTTAGTGTTAGTTACGTCTCCTCTCGCCGTTCCTCCTCTACTCTGCTACTCGGGAACAGAACGCTGCAGGAGCCCCATTTGTCCACAGAGCTGTCAATCATGAGGCCACACCCCCTTTTTAAAGCATCAAATAACTAATTAAAACTTGGACATAAATCAGCATGATAAGAACTAACTATAATGACAGAAACTTTTAGGGAGCTGTCATGTCAGCCATCTTTTTATGCAGTCTATGATCCACAGAGAATTGGGAGAGCCTTTTAATCAATGTTTTTCAAATGCATTACGTTTAGCTCCAGAGGTTCACATGTCTCTGCAGAAGAAAGAAGAAAATCTGTCATGTTATTAAAAAAACAGATCTGCCTTTAAGCTCTATGACAAATGTCCTTCATACATAATTGATTGAACAGAAGACATGTTTATCTCAGAGATAAAGAGGCCATGACTGGTGCCACCACAAGACGTCAGAAGGAAACATTTAAAAGACTTCTTCAGATTTGTGTAACTGTGTAAAGTCGCATTGAAAGGACACGTTCACACACACACTGAGCCTCAGCGTCCCTCACACACAGCTGTCTTTGATAACGAGCTGCCATGTTCATGACATCATTCAGCCTTTTGATATTTGCACTCAGCACATAAAAGTGTTTTTCATAAAAAGACATATTTTGAAATGTATCAGGGGATGTGATGACGTCAAGTAAAATACTCAGGAGGATACCTTTAATTTGTACTTATCTAACGTGTTAACTGAGTGAAACAGATTATAAATCTATATTAAAATGTATTGATGGGTCTGAAACCTGTCGCTTTATGTAAAGACACTTCTTTGACTGCCTCGTTCCCATGCACTTGTCCGTCACACACACACACACACACACACACACACGCTGTCTGAAGCAGAGAGGCCCAGACTGCACAAATCCTCAATCTCAAAACTGCGTTTGAGTGCACGTGGGCGTTTCCAGTGTGAGTGTGTGTGTGTGTGTGTGTGTGTGTGTGTGTGTGTGTGTGTGTGTGTGTGGCTCCCAGGCTCCGTGGGAAAGCTCCAGAGAAGGAGCAGAGGGAGGAGAACACACCGGTCACCAGTCCAGTCTGCAGCCGACACACGGGCCACCTGCCCCGGACTGTTAACCGCACACACACCGCTGGAGAAAAAAAGAACCCTTTAAAGCTCCGGAGACATTTATTGACTTTTAATCAGTTTAACAGAAAAAATCAAGTTCTTCTTCATCTGCTGATGTGGACAAACTTGTTTTGACAAGTCGATTTGAACTTTTTCTAACGAGGGAACTTTTAACTTTTGTTGCTTTTAAATTGCTTTTTTTCTGGGAAAGAAACGAACCTGAAAGTTCATCAAATCCTGGATTAAACTAACAAAAAATTATCTTTAATAATCCTGTAAAAACATTCTTGTGTTTTAACTTTGATTTCACTCCAAGTCCTCTGAAATATTCCTGAATCATCCCGACACTGGACCTGATCGATCAATATTAAGTGATAGGAGTGATCACATCTCATCGTCATTTCAGTCCTGCAGCGGCCTCTGTATCTCATTTAGTCTCAAAAAGATATAATAGGTATAAAAAAAGGTGCACACCTCCCGGGCAGAGACAGGCAGCGCTCCCCGCCCTCCGTGTACCATGAAGCGGCCGTGTGAGGAGAGCAGCTCCGCAGAGAGCGACGTGGAGGAGACCATCGATGTGGGCAGAGAGAGCGTCTATCCCGGGTGAGTCAGGAGGGAAATGTGCTTTTTATTTCATCATATTTTACGGGGAAATATTCAAACGCTCATGATTAAATCCAAGTAACTTTAAATAAAGAAATCTGCGGAGGCTTGTATTCAAAATACTTTTAATGGTTTCATCTCCAATCAATCACACCATAACTGTGTCCTGCAGTCATTTTAATGCATAAAAGGATGAAATGAAAAATATAAAATATGATCTCATTTATTCTTGTAGTAAAGATTGAAAGTTATCTGCAGGTCCTAAAAAGTACCATTTCTCTGGTTTCTGTTCACAAATGTGTTCGAATAAACCCTGAAAATGTGCCTGCGTCATTATAAAGTGTTAGACATGTTTGATCAGTGGGCTCAAAGAGTCTCTTTACAAGCAGAGGCTGCAAACCAAACATGAAGCTATTCAGCTATTAAACTAAAACAGTCAAAAATACTCTTTACTACAGTTTACTCCTGTTCACAAAAGGTCAAAGTTGATGTACACACAGATCTGTGCTGTGAGGTCACACTGACACATCTCACTGTTGTTTTAAAGAAATAAAAACTTTATTAATCACTTCATGAAGTCAAATCTCTTTCCACCGTTTCCGAGCAGTCACAACATTTTCTCCCTAAACTTGGAGACTTTCTGTCGCTCATTTCCAAACGGACATTTTTATTTTGCATAAAAGACTTGGACAGGAAAGTTTCATTTTGTGCCGGGCGTCAGAAAGATGCAGTTTGCTTCATGGCGCCTGATTTGCAGACTGAAAGTAGAAGGAAGTGATTGTGTTCATGTGTCAGTATTTGTGTTCAACAACACTAAGTTGATTATTTAATGTTAAATTCTTTTGTTTTTCAGGCACATGAAGGCGTCGTTTATAAGATGTGGATCACCGACGACGACCACTCAAGTGATGGCGAGGAAGAAACGCAGAGGGGTGAGCTTCTTAATGTGTTAGTGAAATGTCCTGTGGGAGGACGTCGAGTTCACAGACATTTGATCCGTTTCTTTTTTCTTGTCAGATAATCGAGAAGAGACGCAGAGACAGAATCAACAACAGCCTGTCCGAGTTACGCAGGCTCATCCCCACAGCCTTCGAGAAGCAGGTGAGACGTTCGTCTCTCCATCAGAACCAGCGTCAGCACCTGTAAACATACAATGCACTGTGTTTTGGTTCGCCTCCTACATTAGGTCCTGCTTTAAGTCTGTTTACGTTCTCACCTGAATCAAACTGGACCGTGGTTCGTTTGGAAACGGACCGAGATCCGTCTTTTCTAGCGGACCATGGTCCGGTTGTTTGGTCCGCACCAGAGTTTGATTCCGGCGTTCACACCACTTAAACAAACCGCACCGAGGGAACTAAACAAGGCTGGTGTGAACCCGCCCTTAGAACTCCTCCTTGTATTCCCAGGGTCATATGTTAGCTAATATTGTAAGAGATTGGTATGAGCAATGTTTGCAGTTCAAATGTCAAAATAAAGAAGGGAGATGGACGTTTCATATGCAGCTTGAATGGTTGGAATCTGTCCGGCCGCTGTGGAGAAATCGTTGCCTGAAGAAACAGACACTGCTGAGAGGATAGAAAAAGGTCTGCTTAATGTGTCGGAACATTAGGAAGATACAGAGCTGGGAGCAAAGGACCCTTGAGGGGGGGCTCTGGGACAGCAGGGCTAACTGTTGATCCTCCTCGAGGTGTCGTGGGCGTAACTTGACACTGGTGAAGGGAGACGCCCACTTGATAACCCTGTTGTGCTGCTCTCGCTGCCCATCTAACTACAAGTCTGAGTTGTGGGGGTTGTTAGGAGCCATGTGGTAGGGTAGGTGGCATCAGCTTAGGCAGTGGTGTACTCAGGAGGGGGACAGTGGTGCCCCCATGTTTAAAAAATGCCTCTTGGATGCCCCTGTAGATATAAAACGATAAAGTGTCCTTCCAGTGGATAACGGATCCATGTTGGAAAACTAGTTACCCTCTGCACCTACGTGTGAGACATTGTGCCCTCATGGGATGCCTAGAACTGACCCTGTTTCGCATCACAACTTTCTGCCCACTAGTGCCCCATGGCATACAACTAGTGCTCTTTTTTCCTTTTGCCCCTGCCCCTCAAACAGCCGGAGCACACCGCTGCACTGAGAGATTAAAAACTGGAAGTTTGCAGTTTTTCAGATGAAACGGAGGCAAAGAAGATGGCGCCATCTGGCTCCCCGTCTTTCTCTCATCATCACGAATTTCAAAACAGCACCGTGGGAGTTTGAGCTGCAGAATCCAGAGTCTCTTCTCAGCAGAGACTCTGAACACTGCAAAGATTTATATTTCAAAATAAGACACCCGGGCTTTCAAACTGCAGCAACATATACAAACTCTGCTGGGGTCTAAAGGGTTAAACCTCACAGAACTGTTTTAATGTTAAACAGTGTAAAGTCATGTTGAGATAACTGATGCCTCTGAAGACTCACAGCATCAAGGACAGCTGTCAATCAATTCTGATTTCATGAACAGATTCACTTCATCCACATGATCAGTTTGTTTGAGCACAATCTAAACTCTTGATTTAATCATGATAATTCAAGTTTAAAATGCCTACGTTTTGTAAGTTTTACATCCCTTATATTTTGTAACATCCCCTTAAAAGTAGGAGGAAAACACGACAACCAAAGAATCGAAGGAGTCAGAAGTGAAACATGGTTTTAAACACAACAAATGTTCACTGTGGGGGAGGGAGGAACGAAGGGGTTGTGCCCAATAAACAGAACTCAATATAACAAAATTAGGCCTGACTTAAGTTCTACCTCTACAAACAAAATCAAACAAAAGGCCGAACTGTCTTCTCTAAAAAAAAGAGCTTCACCAAAACAAGTACAGAGGTGGCACCAACCAATAAACCCGGCGTTTCTACAGAAATAAACTGCACAATGTACAGGGTCCCCCAAACTCACCTGTGCTCACAAACCTCCCACCACACACCTTTTCTATAACAGAGCAGCAGCTCAGGCAGCAGCACAGACAAAAAGCAAAGAGTGAACTCCTCTTGGTTGCTCCTTAGCTTGCGGGCCCAGAATGCTGATTGGCTAGCTGTAGTGTGAGGGAGCCAATGAGCAGCACGACCAGCCTGCACAGGTGGAGCTCAATCAGGTGGTTATCACCCTGCTGACAGCCCAGAGCTGCCTGGGTCGAGGCAGCAGTGAAAACGTGGAATGGATCTTCCTTTTACTGGAATGCCCCCAATGAGCAGGCGGAATGGATTCGACTGACGGAGTGCTCTCAAAAGAACAGCGCGTGGGTCAGCAGCTGATATTCGATATGCTAAAAGTGGGTGGGACTTGTCTCACTCACGTATAATGGTTCCTACGCCCATGACTTAAAGGAACTCAGACATCTACAGATGTCAAAGTGCCGCCCATAAACCAATCAGCTCTCAGCAACAAACATGAATTAAAATCCAGCTGAAGAATTAAAACACAGAAGTTAACCTGCTGTCTCTTACATGACGTCTGTCCATTTCACTTAACACAACTCAGCAGTGACTCCAGGAGCCCCGTAAAGCTGAAGTGCAGCATAGAGAGGCTGAGTGAACGTGGTCTGCACTCTGTGGAGGAGAGTCATGGTTTCAGAGATGCTGTAGAAGGACAGAATACCTGCTCTGTGATCCAGGTACACTCCGACTCTGGAGGACCGAGGACCTGAGACATGAGTGTGGACACTGTCGTACCAAAAGTGATAACTGTTGTTGAAACATTGTAACGTCCAAGATTTGTCATTGTATCCAAATCCCCAATCGAGACAGCTCTGGGATCTGCTGACATCCTTGTATGCGACTGCTACATGAACTTCTCCTCTCCTCTCCACCTCCCAGTAACAACGTCCAGTCAGACTCTCTCTACTCAGGACCTGGTTATAATCAGTGAATCTGTCTGGGTGACTAGAATAAGGCTGTTCTTCACTCATTAGTGTTGCTTTTCTGTCTCCATCAGATAATAACAGCTGTGTGTGTGCTGTGTTTGGATCCAGTGTGATGTCACATGAGTACTGTAAGAACTCAGCTCTGGTCTTGGGCTCTGGTTGTGGCAGTAAAACATCCACTTCAGTCACTGTCTGCGAGATTTTTCTCCACGTCTCCCTCAGAACGTCCTGTAGTTTACCTCTGACCTCTGACACAGCCGCTGTCACAGCCTCAAAGTACCTCAGAGGACGGATCTTGATGCTGGATGAGTCTGTAGATTCACTGAGTGGTGACAGTGAGGGGTAGTTGTGTAGAAACTGGTGGTGATCCTCTGTGAGTGACAGCTCCTCCAGGTCAGCGTCTCTCCTCTTCAGCTCAGTGATCTCCTGCTCCAGCTTCTCCTGAAGCTCTCTGACTCGACTCACTTCAGCTTCCTGCTGGGATCTGACCTGCTGCTTCACATCAGAGCGTCTTTTCTCCATGAGACGGATCAGCTGAGTGAAGATCTTCTCACTGTCCTCCACTGCTTCATCAGCAGAGCGACTGATAGCCTCCACCTGCTGTTGAAGCAGCTTCACATCTTTCTCTCTGTCCTGGACTCTCTGCTGGATGTTTTGTCGACTCACCCCGAGCTCTCTCTGCCTCTCGCTCCTTTCCTCTGCAGCTGTGACTGTGTCGTGGCCTTTATGATCGCCCATTAAACAGTAATCACAGACAGACTGCTGATCAGTACGACAGAACATCTTCATCACCTCATCATGACGAGAGCAGACGTTGTCCTGGAGCTTCTTGGAGGGCTCCACCAGCTTGTGTTTCTTTAACGGAGCTACTTCATAATGAGGCTGCAGGTGTTTCTCACAGTAAGAGGCCAGACACTGCAGACAGGACCTGCAGGCTTTCAGTTTTCTCCCAGTGCAGACATCACAGGCCACATCTTCAGGTCCAGCATAGCAGTGATCAGCAGGAGCAGCTTGGAGTCCAGTCTTCTTCAGCTCCTCCACTAAATCTGCGATCATGGTGTTTTCATCCTGGACAGGCCTCGGTGTGAAGGTCTGCCTACATTGAGTGCAGCTGTAGATTTCGTCCTCATCCTCACCATCCCAGTGGGTTTCAATACAGCTCATGCAGTAGCTGTGTCCACAGGGAAAAGTCATCTGATCCTTCAGTAGATGCTGACAGATCAAACAAGAGAAGATATCCCCGTCCAGCTGAACTCCTTTCTGCGCCATTTCACCTCTCAGTGACAAAGCCTGTCTGAGTTTCACTTACTCAGAACTTATACAAGTTTGAGCTCTGATCCAACAAGATGATTGTGCAGGGAGTGTCAGCTCTGGTTGGTTACACCCATCTTCTGTAGAACTGTAGAAGACTTTGTACTGTTTTCTCTGAGTTCTGTTTGTTACAGTCGTGTTTTTAAATTTCATATGATATGAGACCTTAATATTTTGTAATTTGATATATTTTTATAGCATTTTGGGGTCTAAATCTTTGGGGTCAGTTATGTGAAGTGTTGAAATAAGGCACTGTAATACAGGGTGTGAAATGTGTTTACCAACACAGTCTCCTCGCATTGACTCGACTGTTTGAAGGGCTCTCAGCAGACTGTGACTTTCATGATCATTTATCTTTCTTCTCCATCCGGCTTTGACTTTCGTTTTCTTCCATCAGGGTTCAGCTAAACTGGAGAAGGCCGAGATTCTGCAGATGACTGTGGACCATCTGAAGGTGCTGCAGGCGACAGGGGGGAAAGGTAACCAGGATGTGTCTCACTTTTAACATCCTTTTGGTACTCTTAAGTAGCAGGCGACAACGTTTACAGACGTTTAACCACAGCAGAGAGACGTATGGTCATATGTCTAAAAACACTAGAAGCATTTATAGCACTTACACCATCTCATTCACACACACACGGCTCTGGTCTCATCGTCAGGAGAAATAGGGGTTCTGTGACTCTGACCTGTGAACTCTACCTGCATGGAACTAGTTTTTTTATGGTTTAACAATGAACAAAACGTGGATAGTCCCTGGTACCTGTTACTTTATTTGTGATACCCTTGCCAGGCTTACACTCAGTATGCAGGAGCAATCCAAGGTCAAACAGTAAACAGACTTACGGAGGGGCATAGGCAAAAATGAGAAACGTTACATCGCTCTCTGCAAGCACACCAGACTCCATTGATAAAAACAGCGACTTTACCCTGCAGAAGACAGGAGACTGCTGATCTAAGGCTGCCTCTCTGTTACCAATAAAACAGCCTGTTTAAAGTTGCTTTGTCTCTCTGTGACGTTTGCAACGCAAATATAAAAAGTGAAACCTCATTCCCGCTCAGAAGTTGCACGTTGTTCGTCAGTTGCAGTTATGATGCGTTCAAGTGCCAGTTCTTCGAGAAGATGTCAGTTGGTCTTTGCCAGCAAAGAGCCTTTAAAGTCAGTTTGGTTTGCCAGAGCATCAGTGAGTCACACAACCTGTCAATCAGTTCAACAGTTTAAAGTGCTGTGTGTGTGTGTGTGTGTGTGTGTGTGTGTGCGTGTGTGTGTGTGTGTGTGAGTGAGTGTGTGAGTGACAGAGGGAGGCGGTGAGTCCATGGGAAAGCGCTGCAGGGATAAAAGCACCACTTGACCCTGAGCAGCGCTGTTTGCTTTCATAAAGCCGGCGGGGGGGTGGATGTGGAGAGGGGAGGTGTGAGGGAGAGGGGTCAGTGCTGCGTTCACAGGCCGTCTCTCTGCAGCGTTTGTTTGGGTTTACCAGCAGACTGAAGTTAGAAAATTTAGGCTGAAATAAATTGGAACTTTAACGTAAAAAAACAACTTTTTAAATGATATTCAAAAGTTACTTCATGTCATATTTTGTATTATAAAACCTCAGTCCATTCCCCGTTATTTGTGCAACGTTCTGGGTAAATCTACTTCCTGGACGGTTCATTTGAGTTGTGGCGTCCCTCAAGGCTCTATCATTGGTCCTCTTTTGTTTCCTGTAAACATGCTCCCTCTTGGCCCTGTCGTTCACAATCAGGATGTGTTTTACTTGATTTATGACACCACATGAAAGGGTAAACCGCAGTACCTGACCCCCCCTCTCTGTCTGCAGGTTATTTTGACGCCCACGCTCTGGCTCTGGACTTCCTGTCTCTGGGTTTCAGAGAGTGTCTAACGGAGGTTTCTCGCTACCTGAGCGCCGTGGAGGGCCTTGACTCCGGTGACCCTCTGCGGTCCCGCCTCCTCTCCCACCTCACCTCCTGCGCCTCGCACCGTGATGCCGCCGCCCTCACCATGACCTCATCACATCCCCACCTCCAGCAGCCTCACCCTTTACCTCCCCCCTTCCACCCTCACCACTGGACTGCTGCAGTCGCCACTGCTGCTGCATTTCGACCCGCTGCCGCTCCGTACGGACTGAGCGGGCTTCCTGTTTCTCCTGACGCTGGAGGAGCTGGAGCCCCCCAGAAGCTGGTGGAGTTGTCACAACGCAGCGTAGCCTCCTACGCAGACTCCACCACCTCCTCCTCTCCTTCCTCCACCTCCTCTTCCTCCTCCCTTGTGTTCCCCTGCACACCCGCTCCTCTTTCTGCCTCCCTCCTCTCCCTGTCAGCGTCGTTTCCCCTCACACTCCACGGAGGTTTCCCCCTTCTCCCTCCCTGCTCTTTCACCTCCACCACCACCACCAGCCCTCCCAGCTCCTCCTCTTCCTCACAGACTCCTCACAGTAGCAGCAGTAAGCCCTACAGGCCGTGGGGGACCGAGGTCGGGGCGTTCTGACTGTTTGACCTGCTGACAAACTTACACTTTTAACAGCCTGGAAACACTTTGACACCAGTGATCAAATTACTTATGAATGAACTGGTTTTAACACTTTGTGACCAAACAACTAGTTCCATTAACCTGCTAACCCTTGAGGTGATTTTGACTGTTTCACAGCTGCTGAGTTTTCTGTTGCATTTCTTCTTTCTATTCAGATTCACTCAACTGTTAAATCAATGAATCCCCTGAAAGACCAAAACCCACAGTGAGTGTATGAAATAACGAGCGTTTTGTTTCTGTAACGACACAAATCTATTTGCTTTTTAGATCTTTGAACTAGTTGGTTGGAGTTTCAGACAGGAAGTGAGGACGTTTCAAAGACGGTCCAACACATTGATGGTTTCAGTTTTATCGTTGGATATTTTGACAACAAAAAGAATCAAAATAACACCAGAATTTTTAATTAGAACCATCCATGTGACAAAAACACATAAACCAAAGTCTGCCTCTGAGATTATCAGTCCACTGATGAAGAGGAGCTATAACCTGAGAATCCGAAGCGCTCTGAAACGTTGCCCGTGCTGATCTGCCAAAAACAAATTCTCAGAGAGTCTGTTGTTCACGCTGGTGCAAACTGGGATGAAGATTACCATAATTACAAAGATGATGACTGTAATGTTCGGTTTCCTTGTATTGAATGTGTCACTGATTATCATCAGAACTCTGATTCGCTGTGTGCCTTTTTACAAATAAACATGAAGTAACAACTTTACTGCAGTCATGGAAATTGCAGCTGTTAGTGTCTTTTCTTTGTGCGGTATGAACTATTTGTAGATGTAGAAATGATACTTAACCTGGCTGTAGTTCAAGGTATTGTTTGCTGTGGACAAGAGGTTCAGTGCCTCAAATGTTAAAATGTTTGTAAAGCCGCTCTCCCACTGGTCAAAAAAACGCTAACACCCGCTAACACTCAGCTTTTTTGCTTAGTGAGAAAGGCTCCAATCAGCATTCAGACCCGGGTCACATGACTCTGCAGTAGACCCGGGTAATTATCGCCTCGGCACCGATCAGCATTGATGGGAACACAAAATCTGTGTCACACGCTAATCTCCGCCCCCTTTCTGGCGCGATGCTATGCTCCGTGCAACCTCTGCGACTCCTCATCATCTCAGCTACAAACTCCGCCCGTCTCCGTCCGAGCAGCGCTTGATCGTTCCAGATTTGTCAGCGCCGAGTTTGATAAACAGACTGAATGAGTAACAGATACAATAAAGACCTAACCACCGTAACATCTTCACTGGTTACTAACCCTGTTTCCGGCGCGTTTGTGACGTCAGACGGTGACGCAGCAGAAAAGAGACTGACAGGAGGATACTTCACTGGCAATGGGAAAAGAGACAATCTGCATTTATTAGCGGGTCTTCCCGCATCTGAAAACCCACGTCAATGCGCTAATTTCGATGGGAAAGGGGTACAAGTTTTATCTCTTTCAAGGAAAAGTTTGACTGTGCTGCCCTGCACATGCAAAACTGTTAGGATAGAGGGAGCTGCAGGATTGACTCATTGAGTGGCTATTTTTAACCTTTTAACATGTTGCAAAATGCCAAGGATGTAAAAATACAACTAGTTTGTGTTCAATTCACTAAAACATATAACTGTGGGATTGGTCAATCAAACTGCCCAATAGCAAGGCATATAACTGTGCAAACTGTAAAACATGATTCACTTTCCAGAGGGTCAAAGTTCATTCTTGATCTTGTCAACAGCAGCTGAAGTCAGATTTAGTGGATGTTGGAGCTTTTGACAAATCACATGACCTTCATACGTAGCTTGAATTAGTCACACAGTAGGAGACGTTACACTCGTGTTTTTCTGGTGAATTTCTACGACCAGGTGAGCCTAAAAACTGAGGTAAAGTGTTCAAAACCTACGATTAAACAAAAGGCTGCATTCACTGGTTGTAAAATGATCAAACAGCACGCAGGTGAATCCGCTCCTCCTCTGCCTTCATCCTGCAGCAGATTTACTCTCTGAAATCAGCGCTGCAGCCGTTAAATCCTGCAGAGAGGCAAACGGCGTCACTTCCAGCTGAATGGAGGATTAGAGGCTGACAGGCCTGGGAACGGCTCCGCGGGCCGTAAATCCGCCCCGGTCAGCCGACACGGTTCTCACGCCGGGACGCCGCTTTGAAGTGAGCGGCGGTAAATTAGGTGACATGAAGCGGTCAGGACTTTACATCCACACACACACATACACACACACACACACACACACACACACAGAGGCAGACACAACAGGGTCTATGTACTGGAGGAAACTGTGAGAGAGAAACTGCTGTTTAACCGACTGGACAATAACACAGAGACAACAAATCGATTCCTCCTCCTCTGATCGATCTTCACACTCCTGCACAAGTGTCGACTCATGATGAACGTTCCAAACCGCATAACCCACAATGCAACACGTTTATTAACAGTTCCTGTTGAGATTTAATTACTAGTCAATTTAGCTTCACAAGGAGGAAATTAAATATTTTACTATTTTTAAATGAAGGTTTTTCAGCTGATGACCCTGCAGCTAACAAGTTGGCACAGGCGGAGGAGCGGCAGGCCTAGAGCCTAGCAGGAACAACAGCCTGTTCATACCATAGACTGTATAAATAATGGACGTAGTCTCAGTGACGTCACCCATTGGTTTCTGAAGAAGTGTTTTGAAGCCCGAATTGCGCCGGCGCTGGGGGTCGCCATATTGGAAATGCCAGAGCATTTTGTTGATAATTCTGTCAGGAGGCAGAGAGAGAGCAGCTTCAGCGGAGAGGTAAAACTATCTCTCTCTTTTATTTGATTTCTGCATGGACAACATTAGACTACCATGACTCTTTAAATCCTGCTCGAATGTGAAGTACCGGACATTTATCATTTGAATTAATTTGTTTTCATTTACAAATAAAGACACTTCCATCACAAACTGGGGCATAAAATAAACCAAAATACAGGAAATAATAGTTTTGACACCCCCCAACACACAAACACACACTATATTTCCTTTCCAATATTGAAGTATTTATTATTATTATTGTTAAATTATGACAGCTCTGTGTAAAAGTTACTCCTGATCTAGAGGCGGGCAAAGAGGCGGAGCGCGAGCCTATGGCTGAGCTCTATGGACGGGCCGCGTGAATCAGCCAGCTACGGCTATGAAGCTAGGCTATATGCTCCTCAGCGTAGCTAGCGGTTATTAGCCACAGACTGGATACATAATGAATGAGCTAGTTTAACTTTACCAGGAGGAGGAGATTCTGTTTGTGACGGTGAGTGACTGCAGGTGTTTAGTTATCAGAGTAAAGAAGTAGCGGACTCGCTGCTCGCTCGCCTGGTGAGAGAGCGGCGAGGCGAGCCGACACGTAACGGGAAACAACCGCTCTGCTCATCACTGCAGTCCGCTGTAATCTCTCCGGGGAAAAGCAAACAACTCCTGACTCCTGTTTACTGGCCGACGATTAAATAAATGTTTGATAAACACTGAACAGACTAACAAGCAGCTAAAGCGAGCACAGTATACCTGCTGCTTAGTGCTAAAAATATATCAATACAATAACACGAACATTTAACTCACCGAAAAGCTGGAGCTCAGACTTCTTGCACAGACATAAAGTTCCATAAACACACAGAGAGATTATTTGTCCAAACTTTGAATGAAAAAATCCCCAAAAGTCTCCAACAACACAAACAGGTGAAGTTAAGCTCAGTGTCTGTGTCTGTGTTGACGTCTAGCAGACAGCCAGCAGGATCCACCTGTCAATCAAGTGATCCGACCCCTATCATTTAAGGCATCAGCTAAGGAGTGTGTTCTAAAAAAAATTCACCCCCGTACAGTTGTCTTGAATGCAATTAGCTATTTATAACAAACCCGTTTTTTGTACCAGGTGGTAAACATGTTAATTTCTGCTGTAAAAATGGGCATTTTCCCGCCTGCTGTAACGTTGTTTCTTGTTTTCTGGAGCCTCAAGTGGCCACTCGAGGAACTGCAGTTTTTGCACTTCCGCATTGGCCTCATTTTTCAACACCGGAGGTTGCCGCTTGGGTCATACTAAATGTGCATTGCATTGTGGGAGAATTCCGTACTCAAACAGTCCACTCAAAAAACTTTTATTTCTTGATTACCGAGCAGGAAAGGCAGATTTTCCTTTTTAAAGATGATCATTCATGTTGTTTAAGTGGTGCATTTTCTAAACAACGCTGTGTTAAACAAACAACCACAAAGAACCACACCTGGAGCAGGTAATCTCTATGTTCAGCCCACTCTACAAATTCAAAGATTGACGCTCTGAACACACAGACTCTTACATGCCTTATTATTGTACATTTATCATTCAGAGTCGATTTATTTCACCCAGTGTAAAACATTCTCAACATCTGTTAGCAAGACACTGAGTTCTCACATTCTTGAAGCCCTGAGGATTAAATACTTATAACTTTATGGATTCTATGACTTGTCCTTTAGCGCCATCATCAGGTCAAAGCTTTAATTCGTCCAATACTTTAGTGTTGGACCAATCTGGGATCCCATCGGCTATAGTCTGAGACGACACAGCCTGTGGGCACATCAGTGAACACGTCGGGCGGTAAGCGATAATCGACTTCCCGTAAAGACTTCCTTTTCCGCGTGCCGCATTGTTACAGAAAGAGAAACCATTTTCTTGTGATTGACTTGTTATTAACGGGCCTTACCTTTGCTGAAATTTTAACACCATGATGCAGATTTGTAAGAAGTAAAAATTCAAGCTTTGTCAGGTCTGTCCTCGAGAGGAGAAGAAAACGTTTAAAATGCTCGGATCGATCTGATGCATTTGAGGAAGTCGGGGAATCTGAACGGCTTTCGTGACACAGCGTCAAGTTAAATTTTAGATCTAGAGCAGATTGTTAGCTGTTAGCTGTTAGCATGCAGATGTCTGTTTATAGAGATTAATAAGAAGCTAAATCGTAGTCAGATCACGCTGATGGGGATGTTATTACGGAGGATAACATTCCGCCTACTTTTGCTCTCCTCACAGACTGTTTTTCCTGCATTCGCTGCAGCCTGCTGATACGTGATTGGTCAGATTACTCGGACTATAAGCGTAGTTCAAAGGGAAACCAGTAGAATTTGTAAATAGAGATTAGTAACGGACCACAAAGCTGCAGAGCTTATGATATTCACATCAGCCTCAGCTGTGCATGGTGTCTTCTAATGGTGCTAATTAGCAAGAATAAGCATGCTAACTAGTCCAACTGGACATGGTGAATATTACACCTGCTAAACAAGCTGATTCTGCAGGAAAAGGTTTTTGAATGGTTTGTAATTGGAAATGTTTCAACTTGTAGCAAAAGTTCCTCCTAAACGGTGCTAAAAACTGTCAACAGATTTAAAGAAACAGCGTCCACTTTCTTTGGTTTTCTTTCTCTTGTTTTGTTTTTTTAACAGCAAAATAACAGAAACACAAAATGTCTAACACAAGCTGGATTAAAACAAAGAAACAGAGTTTGTTTGGGTATCAAAGGCTCGTCATTTATTTAAAAAAAAGTCTTTCTGTGCTCCTGCAGAGTCTCTGTTTAAGGGGACATTAATGACACCATGTTGTTAGGACTTAAAATCTCAATCCAGTAGCCGTCAGGATCCTGAATGAAGGCCAGGTCCTTCATTTTACCTGTGAGGAGGGACAAAGATGGAAGTTATTATAATGCTGCACACACACAACATGATCTAAACCTTCACAGTCCTGTATTAAATGAGTCCCCGCAATGGGACTGTTTGAACACACTGTCACCACAACAAGAGCCAACATCAGAGCTAACCATCAACCCACTGATGGGACGTTGAGTCAGAGCGCCCCCTGCTGGTGAAAACTTATATCAACCATCAGTTATGTCGAGACGTTTATTAGTATAATTATAATAAGACACTGAAAGTGAAATAATAACGAGGTGTTTTTCAGATTTAAAATGCTGCGACTATTTTAAATGCTACATGTTCAGCCTGTTTCAACGTGTGTCTGACATGAGAAAACATTTAGAACAAAGACTGATGGTTTTATGAGTCTGAAACATTTAAGAGCCAAAGTGTTGATCTGATTTCTACGGAAGCCCTAAGCAGACATGCATCCATTATTTACTCTGTTTTCCTGTGATAAGTAATTTCAGTTGTTTTCTCAAGAACTCAAATTATTTATCTCGTTGTCTGAGATAACGCTGCTCCACCGCCACGTCAGATGATCATAACTCGTATCCCCTTAAAACACGGCATGTCCTGCTCTGTAATATCACAGTGACCAGCCTGTCCCGTTCCCACGAGTTAAAGAGATAAATTAATCCATTATAATGGGGAAAACCAGCTTTGTTATCTCGAGTTAAAGAGATAAATATGTCGAGATCTCAGGAAACAATTGAAATGAACTCTTTATCGTGGGAAAACTGAGTAAAAATAATGTATGGATGCATGTCCGCTTGGGGCTTCCGTAGATTTCAGACCCTCCAAAAGACAAAACTTCTCACCTGAGTCTGGTTTCTTCACGAACGTCACTCTCTGCTCCTCAAACAGTTTGCAGGCAGCGTAGACGTCAGGGACGGCGATGCCGATGTGACCTGAAACAACACAATCATAAAGGACACAAATGAAACAGCAGAAATCTGTTTATTTAAGCTAAAATAAAGATTTAATTATTTTCTTAATGAAATCTGGATGAACTTCTCACCAAACCCTCGCGGCTCGTTGTTCCCGTTGTGGTACGACAGACTTTCATCTGACTCTGACCCCCAGTTACTGACAGACAGAAATCATGCTCATTAAACAGACATCATTATTGTCAGCGGTGGTTCAGGGTGTGCTCGGTGTCTCATACGCACTGTGTGAGCTCGATGGTGGCTCTGCGGGAGAACGTCCACGCCGTCCTCTCCTTGATGTCGGCCGGGATGTCCGACTTCTCCTCGTAACCCAGGAAGTAGAGCGTGAACCGCATCGAGGGGAAGTCGATTTTCTGGAGCAAACTGAAAACCACACAGGAGGTGATTTAACTCTTAACACCAGTAGGCCTGATTGTAGTGTCAGTGTGAAGTGCAGGTGTCACTAGTTAGTCCTAATCTAACATCCAGTCTTAAATTTGGTGTCACTCTGAAGTTTGTTTCCAGAGTTACATGTGATCAGGCAGACGCTGTCCCTTTTGGAGCCTAACTTATCATGATGTTTGGATTTTAGTAGGATCGAAAAAACAAACAGATAAAGTGGCACTAAAATATTTTTATACAACCATCCATCTCATAGACGAGACGCGTTGTAGTTCAGAAAAAAACATGGCTATGCCTTGTTCTTCCTCGGGTAGTAGTATGTACATTTTAAGGGGCCTAAGTTCCTCTACTGGTCGCTGATCAGAGCAGAATATAATCTAGACTAATCCAGCTTCCTAACTGGTGTAAGAAACGAGGTTCAGGATGAGGCCGAGGACTCACGTCATGCCCAGGACTCGAGTGTAGAAGTCCAGAGATTTGGCGGGATCTTTGACCCTCAGCATCGTCTGCTGCATCATGTAGTCCTGCAGCGAAGAAGTCGGGAAGGAAATTAAGCACAAAGACTTTTCATGTAAAAAATGGACTCGCTGGTGAACATAATGGAACATTTAGCAGCTAAAGAGACAGATATTCCCCTGAGGAGCTGGTGGAGACCAAAAACCGAGGACTCCTGGTGTTTGTCTGGTGGACACAAACGAGCCTCCCATCTGATAAAAATGTCCTCTGTCACCTGGATGTGGTTTAGGTAGCTGTTTGCTAAAGGCCAGTTCAGATCAATGATTCCAACGAGACTGGATGCAACCGCCAGAAGAATCCTCCACATCTGATCGTAAACATTCTAAACTGGGCCGTTCACATCAAAGCAACGCGGCTGACCGTCTCCATAGCAACAACAAACTGACATACCATACTACTTCTCTGTTAATATAGTATTAGTATTAGGCCTACTGTAGGTTACATGAATTAACTAGCTGGATTTCTGTTCTCGTTATAAAAAGAAATGATGACAGTGACGTGCTGAAAGCTGTAACACTGATTAATAAACGGCGAAGACGCAGAGTTAGGAAAGAGAGGATCTGGATCCGTCTTTGGCTGCTGCAGCACCAGAGACCAGTGCTGCCAACTTAGTGACTTTCTCACTAGATTCAGCAACTTTTTTTTCTCAAAAGTGACACACGATAAATGTAGGGACTTTTCCAGTGAAATATATTATATTGTAATTCATTCCCATGTTTGCTGCTCAGAGTAATCGCAGTTCACGGCTCCCCTCTTGCCTGCGCAGGCAGTCAGGGGCGGGCAGGGCTGGCCTCACAACCACTAAGCGTTATGCAAGTGAATACACGATGACGTCATCAATATGCAAATTAGTGTATGACGTCATTTGGAGACTTCTAGCGACTTTTGGAGCTAGTGCTAGCTACTTTCATTAGAAAACAGTTGGCAACACTGGTGCATACGCCAATGAATGCTGTTTCCTGAAGTGAAATAGCTACATTGTTCCGTTTGACAAGTGATATCTTCAGGCAACGGCTTCAGACGCTCTGCAGCTAACCAGGTCACACTGCTGCAAGATTTGCGACTCATTGATCTGACCTGGCCTTAACATGCTAGCTGTGTTATTTACCTTACAAAACCTTTAACGTGACAGTCGTGTTTTCAGCTTATTCTGCTGCCTCCAAAAATGCAGCTTTAACACCTTAGATATTACCTCGATGTTTGTGGCATTAGCCTGTGTGGTGATTAACCTGTGCTGTGTATACTGCTGTTATATACGTACGGGATAATGCGTAGTGAGCAGGTTGTTATCGCAGAATGTTTTTGTATCGTTAAACCTTTACTGCTTCTCTCCGCTGTTTTGTCTCTTTTCTTTTTTCGCTCTGCAAACAGACAGTTAGTCCTCCGGATTGTAACTAGAGCCGAATCCCTAGCAACGGTCTGTTCTTCAAAGCAACGATCTGTTATGGAGAAACAGCACACCTCGGAAAGCTGTAATTAACCAATCAGAATCAAGAATTGAACACAGCTGTGTAATAACGGACTATCATGCAACATCAATGTGAACCAATGTCTTCTTCTTCACTTCTTATGGTCACTAAAGTTTATCTGGTTGTGACAGTCACACCCACTAACCACACACCATCTCGGTGGTCTTGTTCCCTCTCATTTGGACCCCCGATGTCTACACCTTAGACATCATACTCTGTGGACACACCCTTAGCTGAACTACATCCCTGCAGGTCTAAGGTGTCTCTTTAGTCCAGATTACACTTTCTATCTGCTGTTCTGTGACTGTGTGTGTCTGCTGTCTGCTCTGAGCAGGAAGTGTGCGGAGCGTTTATAGAGCGGCTTCAGTAAAAACAGCTGCTGGAGAGACGGCTGAACAGGGAGGTGGGAGTGAAACAGGACAGGAGAGCTGCTCGATTTTTTTAATAACAGGTTGTCACTGTGTTTGCAGAATTATCAGGAGCAACACTAACGGTGCTTATGCAAACACAAGTTGCTGTCAGTGCGATGAATTACTCTGCACTCACCACCATCAGACTGAGGCTGAAGCAGAGAACTCGGACGTGGATATCTCAAAATCTTCGTACATGACACTGAAACTTTCTGCTTCGACACATAAAACTGGAAGTGACTAAACTTTTTGAGTAATTCTGTTGAACTGACTCTTGAATATTCAGCAGCAGCTTGTGACTGAGCACTTTAATCCTTCCTTGTCCAACAGTGTGGGTGTTTCTGCAGCTTCCCAGACTCAATGAACAAAATGTTAAAGTGTGTGAACTGTCGGTCTGGCCTGCAGGCTTCTGCAGGTCTGAAGTCTCATTCTGCCAACAGGTTTGACTACATTACTGAGTTTAGCACACAGCCTTCAACCAGAGCAGGAAAATGAGAATAAAATCAACTAAATACATTAAACGGGAAATACAATATCAAAGGCCAAACGGTTACCTTGGTGATGGGATCTCCCTCCTTACAGGCGGCAGACACGGCCTCGTCTGACAGTCCTCCTCTGCCCGCCATGGCTCTCTGTTCACTCTGAATGAACACACAGGTTCCTCCAGTCCACACTCTCCTTCTGTGCTGCCTTAAGGTGCCGCTCGGAACATTGTGCTTCAGAAAATATCATGCTCCCTGATGCTTTGCTGAGTGTACAAGAAGGTCATTTATTCATAACAAATGTTTTTGGTTGTAGATCAGTTTCACAGATTTATTTGTAGCAGTCGTTTTCTGCTCTTTGTGCAACTAAGCAGCAGAAATAAAGCAGGTGAATGAGCAGAAAGAACATGCCTCTCTCTGCATGTGTGACACAGCTCTTTATTTCTGAAAATTAAAGTTGAATAAACTTTCAAAAAAACTAATTTCATCCCTTTTTTGACATATTGTTGTATTTTTATTTCATTCAACTTTGACACATATTGTTTGCCCCTGAAGGTCTCATGTAGGCAGCTCAGGAATCACAGAGAAGTTCGACGTTTAGAAATTTCTGACAGAACCTGAAGGCAGCAGGATTTGCAGCAGGGGAGAGGCCACAGAGCTGCTGCTGCTGCTGCTGCATTCAGGGCCTGACTGAACTATGGTGAAAGCAACAGCCGCAGCGAGGATGAAGCAGTGATTCCACTGAACTTAAATCCCACATGACATGTTTCCTGCTCCGCGGAGCATGGACCAAACAAGGAAGTGATCTCTGTGATATCAAAGCTCAGTGAATTCCTTTGCTCTTCGTTTATTCTCAGCAAAGTTTCGTAGAATAAAAAACAATACAGGTTAAAGGAAGTCTGGCTGTAACAGTTATTATCACCTAACAAGATAAAGATGATAGAGCAGCTTGTTTGTGAACATTCAAATTAATTGTGAGCGCAGCAGATTCTCAGCATGTTTGCTTGTTGTCATAAACCCTGCGGGGCAACTGAGGATCTTAAAAACTGTCAGGTCAAAGAATGCAGGTGTAGCTGCAGGTCTGAACATGAACCACATACATGTCTGAGCTGAGGGAGAAGGAGTTACACCCTGAGTCTGGATCAGATCTTAGACCAACTAACCCCCTCTGCAGACACTGGTCCAACCCTGAACACATAGATACCACATAACACTTAAGGTGCGGTAGGTGTTAATGTTGCTACGAGCCATCCGGTCTCTGTACAACCAAAGTGAGAGCTGTGTCTGTATCCTCGGCACAAAGTCGGACACGCTCCCGCTGCGTGTCGGCCTCCTCCTGGGTTTTCCCTGTCACCGATTCTGTTTGTGATTTTCATGGACAGGATCTCAAGGCACAGCCGGGGGGAGGAGGGTTTCCAGTTTGGATACCTCAGAATGTCATCTCTGCTTTGTGCAGATCATGTTGTCCTGTTGGCTTCATCAAACTGGGACCTGCGGCAGGCACTGGGGCAGTTTGCACGTTCCAACCCTCACAGCCTTTGGGTAGTGACCAAAATTATGAGATACTAGCGGCTGAAATGAGGGTGTCTGGGCTCAGCCTCTGAGAGAGGGTAAGGAGCTCAGACATCCGGAGGGAGCTCGGAGTAGAGCCGCTACTCCTTCACATCAAAAGGAGCCAGCTGAGGTGGTTCAGGCATCTCATTAGGTTTTACAGGCACGTCACGACCCGGCACCGGATAAGCGGAAGATAACGGATGGATGGATGGAGCTGTTAACCCTGGTTTAACATCGTCCATTAACAAGTTTTTGTTTACATATTTTGACCAATAGGTACAAAACGTTTTCAACTGCTTCCGTTGATTCCTTCAGCCTGCAGCAGTGAAACAGGCTGTAATGCTGCAACATAATCCCTGCAGAAAATTGTGCCCAACCAAAGTACCTCCACTAAAAGTTCTGGTTTTTACTTCTGACAGGTGCAGACACTAGCTACGATTCTTTTTTAAATAAAAAAAAAAGAGAAACAGTTGTTACGTCACTCTCTGCAAAATCACCAGACTCCATTGACAAAAACAGTAATTTTGCTCTGCAGCACACAGGAGCTGCTTGGTTTAGTTTTTGTTTTATTCTGTGACTTTGGGGTTAAAAATGAGACGTTCGGGTACAACACAATATTTTGTTAATGTACACTCATATTAAAAACTAACTAATTGGGGAAGAAGTACACAAGCAAATCTTGTGTTCGCAGGGTAAAATGACTGTTTTTGTCAATGGAGTCTGGTGGCTTTTCAAACAGCGACGTGAAAGCATCTTACTCTTAGAAAAAGTCTTAGTGGAAGGTAAAATGTGTTCAATACTTAAAGGACATCAGAGAAAATGAGCTTGCATGATGTGGCCTAAAAGAGTAATGAAGGGAAATGTTTGCTCATTTACAACCTTTAATCCATCAGTTCAAGTTAGGTTTACAGGTGTACAGTTGTTGCTGACCTTCCTCCACCAGCTGCACCATGACGTAGCATCCTGAAATTTGCATGCAGAGGACGGTACTGACTGGATTTTCAGTTGTATTTATGCTAACAAGAGTATATGGCTGCAAATGCAAAGTAGCGAGGTCGAGGCCGTGGCTGCACGGCGCATTTCCTGCTACATGTAGGCACTGCTGGCACAAGCAGGAGAACTGAGCCATTTCTATCATTCTGAATTGACTACGTAACTATCAAGACTTATTGGACACCAACATAATCATTGAGTAAACCTTAAGATAAGACAAACAGCGATATAGGTGAATAACGTCTATTTGTGCAGACTGACTGATTTTATTCTTCAGCAAAGGGAAGTCTCCCAGTAGTCAAACAATTTGCAAGAAAATCACAAGAATTTTATTAAATCAACTAAAAAATAATTACATTTTTACATGCACACATTCTGAACATGCTCAAATCTCCCTCCACACTTTTAAAAGGTTAAAATTGAACGATGAAGTAAAGGAGGGGATCGGTCTCAGGCTCTCGGGTGGTGTTGTTCGTCATCTCCGAGCAGCCTTGCGGCTCTCCAGCAGCAGCACCACGAGGCGGCTCTTGAGCGTGGGCAGTTTGCTGCTGTAGTTCTGCTGCAGGACGGACGTCAGTTTGCAGCGGAGGCTCTGCAGGCTCGGCAGAGAGCTGCAGTCCGGCACGTTCAGCAGAGTGTGGAAGAACTCCTGCCACAGGTCGCTGTGAGGGTTCCTGTGAGGACGACAGACAGAAGAGCTTGTTATCTTGTGTAGACGGTTTGGGACACGCTGGAGAAGACTGAAGATGAATCTAACTTTTCAAAGGATAAAGGTGTGGTTATTTTAACGGCGTATTAGGGCGAGGGAGATTTTAATGGTATTACTGCTCTTATTGATAATGTTTTACGAGCCGGTACTTTAACGGTGTTCTTATCGTTTTATTTTATTTTTTAAGAGAGAAACGAAAGAAATTAAGAACAGAATTAAGATTTTCTTCTTTTTCTGAAATGTACAATTATTCACAGCAAAAGAAACAGCAATGATTAAAACAGATATAAAATCATATCAAAAGAAAACACAGCGGTGTAGAGCAACATGAGTGCATGCAGGTAGGTAGGCAGGCTGCACCTGTCTGCCTGATGCACTGTAGATGCTCTGTTGCTCGTGTTTCCGCCCTTACAAGCAAAAGTGTTTGTTTGATGCATCGTCGGCATCGACTCTGGTGAAGTGTAACCACACTTTTGTTCTCTCCGCCATCGTCACGAGCAGGATCTGTAGTGTGCGTGTATGTGTGTGTGTTGTAGGGTGTGAGAGAGCTGCCCCCGCCCCTTGACCACAGAAAGATCTCTCCTCTGGAGATGTGCATCTCAGACGAATGTCTGATTCTTATCGCAGATTAGAAACGGTCGTTGAGATTAAATGTGCAAGAGAAGGTTTTTGTAGCAGTAATAAACAGGAAACGTTCATTTCTCCAGCACCGAAAGCAGAACCGATAACGTCTTTCATACTTCAGCCCCGGGGCCTGTTTAATACCAGGTTTCGGTACCCGAGCATTACTTAAAGCCATTGTAAAAAAAAAAAGAGAAGAGAAGAGAAGAGTAATAACTTCCTGTAACAAGAACGAACTGCATCATTTTAAAGTAGCAAGTTTTCGATTAAACACCAATTATACTGCACATGCGTCTTTGGTGTATAAAGAAACGCTCTTTACCTTCTGAATACAGCGTTTGTCTTCCACACGCCGCCTTCCTTCGTCACCTGCATGTACGTCCCAAACAGCATGCAGTACACGGTCCCGGCTATCCCAAAGTAATCCGTCTGCAAACACAAACAAGGAGATACAGCGAGACCTTTAAAGTAAAGCTTCACACACGTTGGTGACTACTTCTGCACGTCTAAATGAATATCATGTTTGCAAACTGACAGACACAGAAATATACTAAATAACATTAAAGTGTCGTCACAGGCGTTTGTCTCGTGTCTCCTCACCTGATAGTTCCAGCGTTTCCCGCTCAGCATCTCCGTACACTGGAAGCCTGACGTCAGACACTTGCCGGTGAAAGCAGTGCCTTGTGGGAAAATCTCCATGTCGATGCTCTGTCCCAGGTCGATCAAGGCGAGGCCGTGGTCCACGTTCTCCGACTCAAAACACTTGTTCTCCAGGAACCTGAAACACAACAGAATGATGATGACAGACTTCCTGGCTCGGCTCTAATGCGCCGTTTTGCAAATGTAACTACTTTCAGGTAGTAAATATGGAAGTTGATCGTCACCTCTCTCCCAGCAGGAAGTTGTCAGGCTTGATGTCGGCGTGGATGATATGGATGCCGTGCAGCTGCTCCACCATGTGCAGGATGCAGACAGTGAAGTACATGACGAGCGGCTGAGGCATCACTTTGTCGCTGAGGGTTTTATAAATGTTCACAGCGTTCTGAAAGAGGAGCCGCAGTGTCAGCAAAGGAAGCCTGAACTTACTGTACATTAGTCTCTGAGTGGAAGTGAACGTACCAGCAGGGTGCCGTAGTTGTGGAGCTCGGCGACCAGGACGCTCCCGTTGTTGAAGAGGTGGGCGGAGCGGATGCAGCTGAAGAGGTGACGGACGTCGGGCTGCAGCCGAGCGTCCAGCTGAGTGTTGATGTAAAACTCCCAGGGATTGGCCGGCTTCTGAACCTGCAGGTCGGTCACAACAAGAGGCAGTGAAGGTACGGCTCAGATGTGAACATGACAAAGACTCAACGTTATAACAAAGAGAGTTAAAGGTGTATTTCTGTGAGTATTTTACGACACTAATGCTGATACTGTGCGTTTACACACATACACAAAACTAACACGCTCTTATTGTGAAATCTTAGACCGTAAATTACTGCTGTGATTAGCCAGGTGTGACTTCCACATGTGTGTGTGTTGGTTTTTCTTTCCCCTCGGCAGACAGAAAACTTTAAAGACACAATCAGCTGTGAGGGCGACGCTGCGGCTGCTTCTCAAGTCTCTTAAATGGCATCCATGCTTCCCTCCCTCTGACTCGGGATACACAGAGAGACGCGAGGAAACCGGGCGTGGAGAAAGGGGGGGGTATTATGCTAATGACAAGCTTCATATTTCACTAAGTGATACCTGTGGAGTAGCTTAGCATAATTTACAGTTAACAATAATCTGTGCAGGCCCTCATACAGCCTCTGCCTGAAACGACTCCGTCAGCTCTGTCTCTTTAAGAAACCCCGCCCCTACAAGTCCACTTTCTTCTGATTGGTCAGCTCTCCAAAGCCCACGTTTAGTCCGGACATCCAACATTGTATTTATGTCTTAAAATGTTAAACAGCATAATACCCCCCCTCCTTCCTCTGAAGCGTCACGTGCAGCACTGTCCGTTTGCGATGACCGCTGGATCAGCTGTTAGTCAGCTTCATCAGCTGTTTGGGTCTGCGGATGCGCTCTGCATTAGTTATAATGAATCTGGTGATGTTGTGAAGTGTCACATCAGTCCGATCTGCTGCAGCATCCAATCAGTACCTGATATGTGATAAGGGGGGCGTGTCGGCCAGTAAAAGACGAGAGGCCGCTCTCGTGTATCCTCGCTGATCGCTCCTCAACATGGCGGGTCCAGAGCTACTACTAAATATCAGAGACCTGAGAAGCAGCCTCTGTTACTCCATCATGAAGGTGCACAGAGAGCGCTGAGGTCACAGCTGTGTCTTTATCTCCACCATCTTACCTTAAGCACCATCCTCTCGGAGGTCATGGGGTCAGTCGCCTGGTAGACTGTCGCAAAAGCTCCTTCTCCGAGGACGCAGTCGACTCGCAGCGACGCTTTTCCTGTCAGAGGAAAAGTATTTAATGCTTCATGGTTGCAGGAGAAAGAGAGTGCACAACGTTCACATCGTTGAACTCCAGTGTGTGCACGAGCCAGTGCACCAATGCAGTAGGTGTATTTTTAAACTTTGGGCTGAACCAGGCTAGCTTTTCCCCGTGGTTTATGCTAAGCTAGGCTAATTACCTCCAGACTTCTGCACAGACAAAACAATCAACCTAATCCATTCATCTGCAATGACATGACTATGTATACTTCCCAAATCTGTTTTAAACACGTGAGTCCACACAGCAGCGGCTCTCCTGCTTACCCATGCTGATGGTCATCTTTGGGGAGATTTTGGGGACGCTGCACGGCCAGGTGATGCAGTGGGGGTGGGAGGTGAGAGGCGGGGTGAGAGTTGAAAGCAGGTAAGAGATCAGTTCATCGTCCCAGGGGTCTGTCACCAGCTGGACCGAGCCCGTCTGCTCTGACGCTGCGTTCATGGACACGTCTGCGCTCGGCCTCTGCCCTCTGTCTGGACTCATCATGGGTTCGTCCTCAGTGCTGAACGGCTGTGGCTGCATCGGGCTCATGGGGACGTCGGCACAGAGCGGCGGCTGCTCTGGACTCATGGGGACGTCCAGGCTCTTGTTGTGGACGGTGAGGCGGCGGGGGCTCAGGAAGGCGTCCAGGTCCCTTTCCTCTGAGACCTCTGGGCTACTGATGGTGGGCCAGTCCGGTTTGAGAGGACACTCTGGGCTCATTGGAACGTCAGACACCTGTTTGTGTGCTTTTTCTGGGCTGGCAGGTTTGTCTAAATCCTCCATGATTGTAAAAGGTTCACTTTTGGGTCTGACTGAAGTCTCAGGCTGCTGTGAGACCAGGGAGGCCTGTTGGGGAGGCCGCTCAGGGCTCGTGTAAACCTCCCAGCAGGGCGCTGTGGTCCTGGGGATGGAGCAGTCGGTGGGACAGATGGTCTGGTCTCTGAAGGAGAGGACAGCAGGAGGGGGAGGCTGCACCATGGTGATGGAGGAGGTGGTGAGGCAGAGGTTGGCCGTGGCAAGCCCCTCACCAACGATGGTGCCATGCCTCTCTGAAGACGGAGCGAGCTTACTGACGGCTGTTTCAGAGAGAGTCTCATTAGAGGGGCTCTGCTCCATGATGGGGCTGAGGGAGGGAGCAGAGGATGCATGTCATACACTTTGCATCATCTCAATAAACATTTACAGGACATCACAACATTCACACAGATTTCTCGCCACTGAAGTCTGTAAAGATTTCAAAGCGCAGCTGAAACCCTGAATATCTGAGCAGCAGGGACGGGTTGGTTACCTGAGTTTTTTGGGCTGACGTCTGATAAAAGCTTCATCATCAGCGTCTCCGCTGTCACAGTTGATCTCTGGAGAGAAAAATGTGTAAATTCTTTATTCATTTTATTTAAAAATGGATTTAGATCAAACTCACAAAAGGGGTTTAAAACAAAACATATATGACAGAAAAAAGAGAACACGTGTGGAGACGAATGTGTGCATGCAGGCCCAGGTGCTGTACCTTCCTCCTGGTAGAAGTTTCCGTTGACAGGTGTTTTGTGTGTGGACGGCGTGGAGACGAACTGAGCCAGCATGGCGAAGTCTGTGGTGCTGTTGGGACAAGCGGCCAGAGAGTTCAGGGAGTTGTAGCGAGCGCCCCACATGGTGCTCTCATCTGGCATCAGGTCCGGAGGAGTGTCCTGGACGGGAAACACAGACGGTTAGCTAAAACAAGCAGCAGACACGAGGGCCAAACATGCGAGTGTAGAAAGACGTCACTGCACCATCAGTACTGGTAGTGATGGTTCTGATTGTGCAAAAGAACTCGGAGCTTTCAGCTGACGGGCTGCTCTCTTTATACAGCACTTACATTAGGTTTGTTGGACACGGGGATCTCAGCCAGAGCTCGGACTGGTTTCGACTTCTGAGCCGCAGGAGGAGCAGCAGCGCTGAGCAGAACGAAGACAAAATAACAGAAACTTTATTCACAGGAAGGAAAGTCAAGTTATTATAAAGCTCTGTCTGGAAATCTCCCGTCATAGATCCCTTCTTCATTAGATCAGGATCAAAGTTGCTCGGGTGATCGATGCTCGAAATCTTGCGAGCAAACACAAGAAGTGGGAAAACATCAATTACCTTTCGTGAACACCTGACAGCACACATTGAAACTCAGGTCACTTTAGAAACATGATTACAAACGACTCCGCTCATGAGTGTAACTCTGCTTCTCTACGCGTTTCATTTCCTGTTACCTGAAATTATTTCATTCCTTGTTGTTGTCTTATTTCGTTTGTTTTTTGTGTTTCGTTTGTCTTACTCTCGATGTCATTGAAAATAATAATAATAATAATAATAATAATAACTTTATTCATATAGCACCTTTAAAAACAAAAGTTTACTAACCAAGCAAAACAAGCAAAGCACAAGAGAACCGACAGAACATGGCCGACACGAGACCGAGGGGACAAAGCAGGAAGAAGGAGAGAGCGTAAACAGAAGTAAAATAACTAAGAGAGATAAAGGAGAGCAAATAAAACAATCAAAGCTGTAAACGTGACGATAAAAACTAGTGAAGGCAGGACAAAGAATAAAACTGCTAAAAGCAATCGAAGCCGTAAAAGGGAATAAAAACGATAAACGCAATAGAAAGACAATAAAGCAATAAAAGAGTTAAAAGCAATAAAAGCAAATAATGGAAAGTAAGAATAAAGTGGAATAAAATGTTTAGAGAGACGATTAATAGCCAATAAGAAGAAGGAGAGGAAAATGAGGGCATGTCCTCAATGACTTCTCAAGGTTAAATAAAGGTTCGCACGCACACGCGCACACACAAATAATTTCCTTCATATAAAACAGAATTTAATGAGTCCTAATTTAGAAAACTAAATTAAACACAACTGAACTAAATTGAACATTTCACTTCTTTTATTAAGTTCTGAGAAAGTTAATTAATTGAATCTTTATCACACCGTGAACCAATCAGAGAACAAGAAGACTAAAAGTGTAACGGAAACATCGGACCTAAAAACTGGATCAAAGAGCTTCTGACGGATGAAAACGCTGACACATGCGCGCGGAGGCTGCGCTGAATCACAGCCTATCATTTAAGAGTGCGTCTCTTTTGGATGTAAACGTACCTGACCCGACAGAGTTTATCGTATTAAAGGTGTGTATTGCCCGGTCCCTGGTGAGCCTGAGTCTATATTTACCTTCCGTTTTCTTTGTCGTGATCATCCTGGAAGATGGTGAACGGAGCTGCAGTCGAGGGTTTGGGGAAAGAGGAGACGCCTCCTTAAAAAAACAATCAATAAAAGAAAGAAACATTTGGTTCACTGGCAGGAAAACGTCACGATGTGTCAATCACACACAGACGATGTGTAACACAAAGGGTTAACTCTGCAGTGTATAATAATTACTTACAATATAAATTAGTGCTCTGATTAGATACAGAAAAGCTCTACACACAGACAGGCGCGTTTGCAGCATGTTTACCATTTCTCGTGTAGCCGGGGTCCGCCTCCGTCTCAGCAGCGTGGAGCACTGACGTGTTGTTGAACGGGTCCTCGAGGAGCGTCGGGGCCTGGAACATGTCCATGATCACATCTGGACGATACAGAAACAGACTCAGTGTTATTCAGTGTACATGATGAAACATAAGTCCTGAACTCTAACAGCTGGAAACACATGTTACTGGTGCTGTAGATCCTATAAACACTGTCTTATGTAGCTGGTGAGACAGAAACAACGTGCAGCAGACACAGGGTTTGTGCAGCCTTTAAACAGTAAATTAAAACACTTTCCGGCACTAAAACACCAGACTTTAATAGCAAATGCTCAGCAAAACAAAACTACGTTAGAATCTAAATATGTGATCCTAACCTTGAATACATATCCGCTTAAATTAAACCCTTTAACACTCTACAAACCCACAGAGGCTGTGGTGCTCACCCAGTGCTTCCCGTGTGTTGACAGTGGGTGAGGGCAGCACCCGTGACGGTGTGGCCTGAACAAAGCCCAGTGACGTGTTAGGAGTGATGTGAGACAGGTTGGCTGTGCCTCCCTGCGACACTGAGAGAGACAAAGAGGAGGTTTGAAAGCATCCTTAAGAAGCTTCAGATGGAGGGGCTGAGTGGTGAATGCTTCACTTACTGTTCAGGACCTCCTCAGGCTCAGGCGGGTGACCGAGCTCCCTGAAGGAGGAACAAAGAGAAAATGAACAAAAATACAATCAAACATTTTTTTTTAGCAATACAACAATCTGGGCTACTCACCGATGTGAGCTGTTGTGCTCCTGAGGTCGACAGTCCTCCGAGCTGCTTGGCTGAACTCGTCTGTCCGAGCAGAGATCAGTGGTCACAGCAGAGATGCAGGCCGGTCTGTGGAGCGACAGGTTCATCTGTTCGAAGCTCGCAGGCAGGCGAACCGACTGTGGCTGAACCACCGAAGACTGGACGACAGATGGCAGTGGTGCTGCTGCAGATTCAGGTGAATGAATGCTCCTGTCAGGCAGCACTGAGGGGGGAAGAGACACCCCTGAGCGTGTGGTGTTTGAGTCAGCAGCCTCTGTGTTGGTCGGCTGCTGAGGTTGAGGGACGATCGTGGCCTCTTGGATGAAAGTCGGCTCCGTGTGTAATCTCAAGCCAAGAGAGCGCCTGCTGCTCAGAGAAAGTGAGGGTCGAGGACGCCCAAAGGGATGCTGGGTAGGATTATGGTTCAGAGTGGTGGCCGTTTCTGCTGCAGAGGGCTGCGACAAAGAAAGGCGAATGTATGGGTTTCATGTAGCAGGACGGTTCTCAGATATGATGACATGTACACTGCTTCATAAACTCCCATACAGAGGTCGTGTTGAGGTGTAACATGTCGGCACTGACAGCGTGAAACTGGCACTGGATGCACGTAAAGAGAAAGAACAACGTTTGTATTCTCACCCTCTGTGATGTCGGCTGGCTGGACAAACCTCCACAGGCCTCCCGGCTCTGATGCATCTCCTCAACCAAGCATTTCAAGCTCTGAGCCGCCTTCTCGTGCTCCCTCAGCATCTCCTCCACTTCAGACAGAACAACACCACATGTTATAACAGCTATTTAAACACATCATATGAGTCTTTCCAACCAAACCGTCAGCTCACTCATTTCTTTGGGATCCTTCTCCTTCTCCGGGTGCTCCCGCTTCTCTCGGAGCTTACGGAAGTATTTTTCTGCTCTGACCTCCTCGAAGCAGAACTCCGATCCCTCACAGACGAGCTCATCCGTCATGTACTCGGACACAGCCTGAACGCTGGAGCCCTGAGCCTTAGGAATCGCACCTGAAGTCTCCGAGCGAGACACTCTGGAGGAGAGCATAGATGAGAAGTTAAAGTGGACACAGCAGCACCGCACTGAACCTGTTGTGGTCCTGCCCGTCAGTATGACACATGACACACATGACCTCACCAAACAGGAAACACATTGTACAGTAACTTACATGATGGTGGTTTTATAGGTAGGTGGTTTGGGTGGACACTCCACAGGGGCCTGTAACAAAGGACAAAGATAATTAGTGGATATGAAGAAGAAGATATTGTGGTTATTAAATTATTATTATTATTATTATAGGAATACACACACACACACACACACACACACACACACACACACACACACACACACACACACACACCTTGCTTTGAGCTACAGGCTCCCTGTGAGACGACATCTGATTGGTTAATTGGGAGTTTTCCAGAGGGTTTCGACCTCCTGCGTCAGAACAAAACAAAGTTTATAGCTGGTTCATAAAACACACTTTGATAAAACAAATTACAGCTTTTCAAATGAACAACAAACGAGTAAATAAAGTCTTACCTGATAATGCTGTCTGGCTTTTAGTTCTTGTTTGAAACTTCCTGTAGATCAGATCACATCATGTTTTTAGAACATCCTGGTCATTTCTGTGCATGTTAGTGGCATTTATTGTGCATCACAGTATCAGGGTTCCACCTCTTTTTAGGAAATCATTTTCCAGGAACTTTCCAGAAGTTTATCTGGACAATTCAGGACAGCACTTGCAAACGGTCATATAATATACCAGTCTGCGATTTATTAGGTGCTGACTTCACATTGCTAACAATCTGCTGCTTCAATACTGCACACTGACCAGCTATAGCAACCTGAGGGGGTCAAACTCAAACTCAGAAACGCAGTGGGTTTAAAAATACAGCCACCACTAGGAGGAGACATTGCATGCCAGGAGAGGGCATACCTGTCATACCGCACAGCTCAAACATATGCACCTTGGAGATTGAGTGAGGGGCTCAAATGCAATTAAAAATTTCCAGGACAAGATAGATTATTTCCAGGATATTTGGTCATTTTAATCAATTTCTAGGTGTTTCCATGACTGGAAAACTAGTCTCGAAATATCCAGATTTTCCAGGACGCGTGGGAACCCTGCAGGATAGCACACACGGTGTGAGGAGTGAGATAGTAAATGTCTGCCTTTGATATATTCAAGATTTTATAAATCTGTTTTTTTATTTCACAAAATGCAAGGGTCAAAATAAACTAACAACCAATAAAATGATCACAGACTGCTTTGTTAAAACACTTGAGCTCTTGTGTTTACGGATTACGCAGAGTGGAACAAAACAAGGCCGAGCTTTGGCACCTACAGTCAAACACGGTCTGATGTCTGTGAAGGCTCTGGTACTAAATTGACCCTCTTGGAGCCACACAGAAAGATGCAAAACAACCCTAACACTAAACAGCAGCTCTGACATGTATCTATAAGTCACATTTCTTTCGTGTTACCTGTGTTCATTGAGAACAGTGTCTGCTGGCTGGGCTTGGTTCTCCATTGCTCTCTGGTACACAGCATCAGCTTGTTCATTCATCCCTCTCTGTTCAAACTGCTGAGCCCAGGCAACATAGAGGGCTGCAGTTCGGGTGCCGATGCCTTTACTGTAGATGTGAGTGTACAGAGCAACGGGGTCGGAATAATAACTCGCCTGTGAGACAGAGTTAAATTAAGACATGTAAGAAGTCTGAATAGAAAACAAACTCTAGCTGCAAGACTTCTGCATAACAATGTTGGTCAGACTTACACATTTGATGCAGTAGTTAACATATCTGATATCATTTGCGTATTGTTCAACGTTGATAAATCTCTGTACAAGACTGTCAAACACCAGCGACATCCCACCACCACCGTCTGCAGGTAACCTCTGCTCCAGGTACTCCACAAACCTGGGAAAACATACAGACCACTTCTCATTCAGTTCTCTCTCTGCAGTCAGTTCTGCATATGTTATTCAAGTTCAATTACCCGTGGTATTTTAGCACAAGACAAGTTATTTTGTAGCACTAAAAAATATTACTTAACAAACAAAGGGAAAAATAGAGTTGAGATCAGCTATGTTTAGAGAGAAGTTTAGGATACGTAACATACTACGTTAACCCTGCTAACCCTAAGCTAATTATATACAACCTCAATTGAACATGCAGAGCAAAGGGCGTTACAATGCTGGTTGGAATACAATACAAACACCTAGTATTTGACATTATTTTCATAATTTATATACATTATTGCATATAATTTAACGTTAGGAATCATAGTAACAGCTGCTGTTAGTTAGGATTTGATTCTCGTTTAAATACAGTAATAAGCTAGCGAACTAATTTTAAACTAACATTTGATCAGTTAAAATACTTACTTGTCCCATTGATCCAGTGGGTCTTCTCCTGTATATGAGCTCAAACTATTTTCGAAACACCTAAAGAGAAAAATCATAGATATAAACTGAAGGAAATCAGTACAATGTCTAAAAGGTACGTCGTTTATAACTTTGTTATTATGCAACGATACAGTCGTACCGCTCAAGCTAACAGCTAGCATGAAGCTAACACCGGGTAACGTTAAACTCATGAATGCTGACTTACTGTAAATAAGAAGCTATATCCATTTTGCATTTAGTCCTTTAAACTCGTATGTATTTTTTTCGATCAGGCTTTCTATTAAGTGTCTTAATAGAAAGCTTAAGTGTTTGGCTTTTTAAAATAAATCCGTTTCCCTGCTGCTGTTCTACAACATTTGAAATTTCGCGCTCAGCCAATAGCAACGCGAGTGTCAATCTGTAAACCACGCCCCCATCCCGCGACGCAGTTTCCGGGGTAAAAATACACAAACACAAAAAAAAGACTACAGAATTAAAACTACAAATAGAGAATACCTTATTTTTACTTTTGTAAAGGTACCATATGAGATTTTAAGTTAGTAATCAAAAGTGTGTATAGACAGACAACTTTTTCTTATTAACATACTTATAAAATAGAAATATTTATAGTGGATATGAAAAAAAAATGTCTTGATAAAGTTGTGTAACCCTTTTAGTTTGACGTGGAGATTGGACGTCAATATAATACGTATTGTCTATTGGGTTTGATAATTTTTTAGAAACAAACAACAAGCAAACAAATTATAAATAAAATCAAATATAAATGAATGTTTGCCAATTTATCTAAAAAAAATCTATCTCAATAACATTCAAATTTTAGCATAATTTGATAAATAGATTTTGATTTAAGATTTGGACTTTATTTTAATTTTCGATATGACATTTCAAAATAAAAGTCGCGAATAGGGAAGACTAGAAAATCTAACAGCAAAATTAGTCTAATGTTTAATTTACACATCAAATTCATTGCACAGCTGTAGTAATGCATTAAATAAATAGCAATGTGTGGTGACTTCGCTATTAGCAATGAGGATCAGAGACTGGGTTAAATCGTTCAAAAAACGGTAAAAACAGGCTCGGACTTCTCAAAAGCAAGCTAATGCGAAACCGCGATGATGATATAAGATATTTATAGCTTTGTCATTGCGAGAAAGTCGACTTTTATCAATACCAGAGATAACAAGTTGTAAAAGTCAGTCACTAGGTCAGCGTTCTTGCTGACCGGATGTTTGAAAGCTGAGCAGCCCGTGAAGAGCAGTTTAAGAAACCCCTTACATGCAGGCGAGAAGCAGAGCTCGCGACGTTACGTAGCCGCCATTTTGTTTCACCGGGAGGAAAGAAACCAACCTGAAAAACACCGGCGTGAATATTTTCCTTTATTTTAAGCACCTTCATCACGGCGGATCAGCATCGTGCACCCAAGATTAGATTCGCATGGTATGTACACACAGAGTTTAGTGATACACCACTGAAAAACGCTGTGTTTTGATTGTGAGTTTGTGCTCTGTGCACACCAATGTTGTATGCGTTGCACGAGCTGACACTGTTAGCAGCTTCTTTACACGGCTAGCCGGCATTTTGAAAAACAGGCCCGTTTTAATTGATGGCTTGTTAAACAGATACTGTATGCATGGTAACGTGCACTTAATCTATAGACTGTAGCCGGAAACGAATGACTTCTGAATTTAATTATTTTACGTTATGCTCATTCAGTTTGCACCTCCACGCTCGCTGCTGAGACTGGGGCCTGTTTTCTGCACGAGCCAGCGATGCTTGCGATCAGTAGCTATCAGAGGCGTGGTGGATGTTTGGAAACAAGCTGGATTTATCCGGAGATTAACCGCTTACTGTTTTGTGAAACTTTAGCGGGGCGATATTGGGTTGTAGTCGCTCCAAATAAAGTAGCATCAGATGCTGAGGCTGGCCAAACGCGCAATGCAATGTTGTTCCAGTTAAGTGCTCGCGTGCAGCGATCACAGCAGCCACTCGGATTATGTTTCAGTTTGTCAACAGTGCCCAGTCATGAAGGATGGCGCCAAATGGCACAGCTTATACGTGTCTCTTTTAACTTGTTTACGTTAATTCTGCAATGATCTCATGTGCACAGATGTCTGGAGACATGGCCACAGATCATGTAAATGGGAATGGGACAGAGGAACCAATGGACACTACTGCAACTGTGACCCACTCAGAACACTTTCCAGCGCTACTGGAGGCTGGATTACTGGAGAAAGTTGCTGAGAAACTAGATGAACTTTATGTAGCAGGTGAGTTCATCTCGGGTTGTGTTCTATAATTGTCGCTCTTGCTTTTACCTGTTATAAGGAGAATGTGATAATGAGACACACAGCTTGCTACTACCATACAGTTCAGTTCATCATTTCCAGAACTGTCTTTGTGTCATACAGGGCTAATGTAAGCTATGTCTACGTTTCACTCTTATTCAGGGATAAATCAGGTCATATTCTGTATTTTTCTTATTGTCAACAAATGACATTAAAAGACCAAAACAAACTGAAGAAGTGAATCTATCTTAAACGGGATAATCTGTGTGTCTAAAGGCTGACATATCTGCATCTGTGCTGGAGGGCTCAATAGTTGTTAAAGAACATTAAAACACACCAGTGAGACACTGTTGCCTTGGTTGACAAGTTCCTCTGTTACTACTAGCACACAAACTATGTAACTATGCTGTTGAAAATGGTCCCTATTAACTAAAAATATTGTACACAGCTGGTCCAGAAAACAAGCCAGTGTTTTTTGAAAAGTGTTAAATATTTCTGACCTGTTATTTTAAGAGTTACATGTGTGGTTAAAGTCAAATGTGTTTAGAGACAGACTGTCACATGGTTTGTTCTTTTGAGGGGTATCTTTGAAAGAGAGAAATATAAGAGACCACCAGTCTTAGTCTGTTAATATTCAGTGATAAACACCATGTTTCATAATGTTGTTCATACTCGGCTAATAAATGCTAACGGTTGGTTAAAAGTTGTTTAAACATTTAAGCAGCCTGTTTGCCGAGGGAGTCTGTTGTGTGCAGCTTGGCTGTGTATCTTCTTTCCTGCACTGCCACAAGTTTAATAACGAGTCACGTAGCATTTGAACCCCTCTTTAGATAGTGTAGGACAATTCTTCTTTAGTGCCACATTTCTTTCTGTTATAGCAGAAAAGGGTGATAGCAAAAGTAAGAGAAAGCCGGCGACACAAAGTGATTTAGAAGACAAGAGAAGTAAACCGGCACGGATGTTGTATTCCATTTCTGCACAAAGGAGATATTGCACATTAAAGTAAACATTGTAGTTAATATTTTACAGATTAAATCCCAAGCGGCACACTTCCTGCAGGCATTAGTAAAATATATGCAGTCTATTGGTATCTTCTTTGTTTGTCATGAGTATGTTATGTAGTGTTGTGATGCTGTTGAGTGAAGAAGCCGGTTTGATTGGGGTAAATGGGCGTAGGCTTGCTGTGAGGAGATCAAGGAAGGTAGAGTGAAGCCAGCTGGTAGCGTGAAACACGCAGGAACAATAGAGCAGCTGTCTGCCTGCAGCAGGTGAATTGTTCTCTTTGAGCTGGAGAAGGAACCACAGCAGTGTTATACAGAGCTGTGGATGTGAAGCTGTTGGTTTCTGCTGCGTCTTGAGTTGATCGATTTGTGCTGTAAAACATCAGCATACATCAGAATGAAACCTGGACATAATGAAGTCTTTGTGCATTCAGCTGCGGTTTTCTTTGGTTCCCGTTGGTGCAGATCAATTATTATTAAGCCTGTGTTGTGCAACTGGTTCATTGCTGCATGAGTCATACGTCCTCTCATTCTCAGAGCTAACCTGCTCACATAATTACGCCTGTCTCTTTCTTCTTTCTTTTATGTTGTGCTCGCCAGGCCTTGTAGCACATAGTGACTTAGACGAAAGGGCTATTGATGCTTTGAAAGAATTCAGTGAGGATGGAGCCCTGCAGGTGCTGCTCCAGTTCAAAGAGAGTGACCTGTCACATGTGCAAGTAAGTTAAATTATGTGTAAGGCGTGTACGTGAAAATGCATTTGTTGCACGTCGTCACTTTAGAAAGATTTCCCCGCGTTTTTAAGCCGCTCGTCTCTCCTGCAGAACAAAAGTGCCTTTCTGTGTGGGGTGATGAAGACTTACAGACAGAGGGAGAAACAAGGGACTAAAGTTTCAGATCCCACTAAAGGACCAGATGAGGCGAAAATCAAAGAACTCCTGGACAGAACTAACTACACACTCGACGTAACAACAGGCCAGCGGAAGTACGGCGGGCCCCCACCTGAGTCAGTGTACACAGGTGTCCAACCTACAGTTGGAACTGAGGTACGCTTTGTCACCGTGTGTTTGAGTATAAATTAAACAGACTTGTTTAATAAGATCACATCCTTGTGATTGTTCTCTATAGGTGATTAGTTTTACCTGCTTAATAAATGTAGAAGGATTCTCGTATGTTTTAAATGATGTGCGTGTCTTTTAAATGTCTTTAATCTTCTTCTAGATATTTGTCGGGAAGATTCCCCGCGACCTGTTTGAGGATGAGCTGGTTCCTCTCTTTGAGAAGGCCGGGTCTATCTGGGACCTCCGGCTAATGATGGACCCGCTGAGCGGCCTGAACAGGGGCTACGCCTTCGTCACGTTCTGCACTAAAGAAGCAGCCCAGGAGGCGGTGAAACTGGTAAGTTTGTTCCTGGTGCATGTTGGACAGTTTCTCTTGTGGAAACTGAATCTGGAACAAGAAACGAGTTGGGACAGTAGTTTCTGTTCAGCAGCCAAGTCACTTGTGTGTGCAGAAATTCCTGCACACTCCTCTAACAGTACGCTACAAGTCTGGAGCTCACCTGTCAGCTGTACAAAAGGTTCCTGCATCAGATGAAAAACAGTTTAATGTTAGAACAGCATCATGTTCTGTCTCTTCTTCTCTGTTGGAGGGAGTTGCACTCTTACAGTGTCTTCTCATAATCAACGGTGCCCCGCACGTTATTTCTGTCTTTTTTACAGTGTAATAATCATGAGATTCGCCCTGGCAAGCACATCGGGGTGTGTATATCTGTCGCCAACAACAGGCTATTCGTTGGCTCCATTCCCAAGAGTAAAACAAAGGAACAGATAGTTGAAGAGTTTGCTAAAGTCACAGGTAAAAATCTGGTTTTAGCGATAACATTCACATGCAATGCCTCTAAATTCATGTTTAAACTCATCTCAGAAAATCTGATGTTTCTTTCTGCTCACAGAGGGTCTCAGTGACGTCATACTGTATCATCAACCCGACGACAAGAAGAAGAACCGAGGCTTCTGCTTCCTGGAGTACGAAGACCACAAAACAGCTGCTCAGGCTCGTCGCCGGCTAATGAGCGGCAAGGTGAAGGTCTGGGGCAACGTGGTGACCGTGGAGTGGGCTGATCCCATCGAAGACCCCGACCCAGAGGTCATGGCCAAGGTGGGCTTGTGTGATAGAAACCATTCCTCATAAGAATGCATTTATAGCACATGTGCTGAACATGTTGGGACGATGCTGACCTGAAGTTTGACCTTCTCTGTGTCTGTTTCGCAGGTAAAAGTTTTATTTGTTAGAAACCTCGCTAACGGTGTCACAGAGGAGCTCCTGGAGACGTCCTTCAGTGAGTTTGGAAAACTGGAGCGAGTTAAGAAGCTCAAAGACTACGCTTTCATTCACTTTGAGGAGAGGGATGGTGCAGTGAAGGTATGGGCATGCATTCTCTGTTGAAGACTGATTTAGCAGTTATAATGTGACTGTTGGAGAAGTGCTAACAGATGTGTGCTGCTTCTCTCAGGCGTTGGAAGAAATGAACGGGAAGGAGCTGGAGGGAGAGCCGATAGAGATTGTTTTTGCCAAGCCGCCAGATCAGAAGAGGAAGGAGCGCAAAGCACAGAGACACGCAGCCAAGACACACATGTAAGTCATCTCTCTGCAGACTGGGGCCGCCATGATCTCTATCTATCATTCTGAATCAAAAATAGATCAAAATTAGCTTCAAATTTTCATCATTGAAATCAAAAGCAGGGAGGCTGATTCTCCCAGGTTTTCTCTGCGCCTCACTTCTTTGGAGTTGTGATGACAGAGAAATTGTAACGTTATGACTGCTTACGTGCATAACATGTTCAGGATCTTTCCTTAAGATGTTAAATTGGCTGTTGAAAATGAATACACCTGTTTACATTCAGCCGTGCGTTGTGGAGTTAAGCCACGACCTGCAAACTGTGGGTTTGTTTACAACACACAGCTGATCGGCAAGAGGCCCTGTGTCCCGAACTCAACTGAGATGCGTACTCTGAGCGTGTTGTATACATGTCCAGAGAATGCTCCTTAAAGCACAATAATATCAGCACATCTCACATTGTGTCAGGCCCTTTACATCAGTGATTCTCAATCTGGGGGTTGCGACTCTTATTCTGTTGGAAAATCTGAGTCTCTCATTCCCTTCAGGAGCCTGGCGCGCCTGCAGGCAGGCGTGTTGGTATTTACACGGTGGATTTCAGCCTTTGTTGTCATATAAACCAGACGTGGGCCGGCATATTTAACTTCTTTCTATTGTGCCGGTGCACACGCAGAACACACACAGGTCACTGTACGATACATGTCGATGCACGGAGCGTTTCCACTGCCCGGCACAAATGAAAATGAAGGGCGAACACAAACTCTAACTCTTGGTCGTGACTGTAAAAGGTTGAGAACCACTGCTTCACATAGTGGTTATTGATTTATACTTGGTAATTGTCTCTGTAGTACCCTGTAAACTAGCCTGTTCATCGTCCCTGAGAAACAGGCTACATAAATCAATCTATATTTACTTCTTAACATTATTGTCATCATGACGGTGGTGGAAGATTAGTGAGTAAATCCATAAATTAACTGGCATGAATTATTGGGTCGAATGGATATTTGATTTGAGAATCGTGACGCTCCTCCACCGCTGAGTGAACCGTTTTACACTTCCTGATTCTCAGCCAATCATTCTCCTGTTCCCTTCTCTCGTCTCATCAGGTATGACGACTATTACTACTACCCTCCTCCTTCCCACATGCCCCCACCTGTCAGAGGCCGGGGCAGAGGTGGCAACAGGGGCGGTTACTCTTACCCCCCTGATTACTACGGTTACGAGGACTACTATGACTACTACGGCTATGACTATCACAACTACCGTGGCGGCTACGACGACCCCTACTACGGGTACGATGACTTCCAGGCCCCGGGACGAGGGCGGGGTGGAAACAGGGGCTCCAGGGGCGGAGCCTCTCCAGCCAGGGGACGCGGCGGCGCCGGGGCACCGAGGGGCAGAGCCAACTTCTCCCAGCGTGGCGGACCGGGACCAGGCCGCGGCGGGCGGGGCGTGAGAGGAGGCGTGCTGCCGAGAGGGCGAGGAGGGGTACGTGGTGCTCGGGGTGGCCGCGGTGGAAATGTAGGAGGAAAGCGCAAAGCTGATGGGTACAACCAGCCAGATTCCAAGCGTCGCCAGACCAATAATCAGAACTGGGGCTCTCAACCCATTGCTCAGCAACCGCTCCAAGGTGGTGATCATTCTGGTAACTATTCCGGTTACAAATCCGACAACCAGGAATTTTATCAGGATTCTTTTGGGCAACAGTGGAAGTAAACCAGTAGGGCTTTGATAACAAAATCCGTGTTTTATTGTTTTTGTTTTTGTCTTTTTATTTAGAGACTTGATCTGATTGGCCCTCTATCCCATACGGTTGCCTGCGTTTTTTCCTCAAAATTGGTGACATCTGGCAAGATATCTTTTTGTACATATTTTAATAATCCGCTTGGACTCAAACAGTAGTCACACTCCCACCTGTTTCTGGCGAACTGCTTTTCTTTTTATCCCTTTGTTTTTTTTAAGATGGTCGTTTAAAAGATTTTCCATAACAAAGTTTGAAAGAAATTTTTAGATGCAATTCTGTGCTCGAGCTGTCTATTTGGCTATAGCTTTATGTATGTTTTTAGACATTCTGGTTTCCATGTTTTAAGTAGCTAACAGCAACAAAGCATATGTCTCCTAAACATGTATTTAAAACAAATGAAAATACAATTTGTATTGTCACAAAGTAATGCGTGTCTTGTTATTGAAAAGAAAAAAAAAAGGACCGTCGTAGTCCTATTTTTTGGCTTTACATTTTGGCTTGTATTCTTTGCTGTTTGTCTGCTTTAATAAACATACACGCACACGTGTACAAAACTTCAAATTGTGTTGCAAATTCATGTTTCGGCAAATTCTCTCTTCAAATTGCCTTCAAATTTAAGGCTCCTTGTGGAAGAAAATGGACTAAAGGTTTGCCAATGTTGGCCACATGCTACAATGTCACCTTGCATGCCATCAAATTCCAAATCACCTACTTCTTCTACAGTCGGCATCTCAAGTGCTCTGTATGTGTAGTGACATACTCCATCCTTATGAGTTCCTCTCATGTCCAAAAGCATAAGTGTGTCACAAATTGGTGTCCGAAATTCACTGTCAATGCAGCATCAAGAATAAGCCCCGCCCCCCAACAGTCATACAAGTCCCCTTTGTAACAAGAGGGGGGAATTAAAGCACAATTTGATTACTTAATTCCAAAGAGAAGCTTTTCCTTGTCCCAGAAGGATCTACCTAGCTGAAGGCCTGGATACTAATCTTGCATGCTTATCTGGAGGTTTGATATTGTGCTACTGTGAGAGATAACTGCCATGCATGACTCGCTTGTAGTGTTTGTGTTCGGTTTGCTTTTATAGATCGACTGGCTGCTCTTAACCTCCTGCCCTTCCTTCTTTTCTATCTGCCTGTTTGTCCACGTTTCACCGGCTGCACCTCAATCTTAACGACTCAGATATACGGCATCGACATGTGCATGCTAACTGTCTTCTAATGTTTGCAAATTCATGTTTGACACAGTTCCTCTGCAGTTATATACCGAGTTTGTGAGTGACACAAATGAGTAGATGTGTGTAGATGTAACATGATGCTGTTTTCCACTCTCTAATTGCTTCCTTTTGTTACCTGACTAGCAGGGAAAAGAGGTGGAGGCTGGTCCTGATGTGTCGCTATGAAGACTGACGAGTGTTTGGCGTCTCACTCTGCAGGCTGCCAGTGGATGGAATGGTAAGGTCACCTGACTCAGTGGTCCAATGGTTTTCCAGCCTCTTTTTTTAGACTCCTGAAACACATTTGAAGATAATCAGAAGAGCAAAGCTTGAGCTTGCTTCTTTTTAAGTTTATAACCCCCAGCCCCATTTATTGCCCCCAGTAATGCCCCAAATATGCTATTGTAGACTTTCTGAGTGGGAAGGTCATCCTTCTGGAAAAGTCTGTGCACTTTGAAAAGTTTGGAGTGGTTTAGTAATGCTACTTTTTGTTTCTTTAAGCTCTTAAACTACATCGTTATGATGGACTAGATCATCTCTGAGTATCAGAGGAAGCGTTGAGGTGTGATCACCCGCTGTTGAAGGTCGGGCATTCCAGGAAAGTGGTTCTTTAAGAACCGTAGCCACAGAGGGTCCGTTAACTACCTCAGTTTGAAGGACTCACCTGCTCTGCCCCTTTTTGTACTTGAGGAAGCTCCCCTCTAAACCCTGTCCCTCCCCCCGCTCCTCACAGATATGCACAGACAACAACAGAGCACTTAATGACTCTTAGCCTGATTTATATTTGTGCGTTGAATCATTGCAGCGTAGCCTACGCCGTGCACCACCAGCGTGCTGTGTGGTGCTTCTTTGCTACTTAGATGAGCTTGTGACAACAGAGCAGATCATGTTGGAGCTAATAAACGTGAAACAGTCACTTTTCTGGAAAGACTACAACATAGACACTAAGAATGGAAATCTGTTTGGAAGCTAACAGGCTGTAGCTGCTAGCTTTAAACTATAGCCAAGCACAGTGTTCTCCACAGCCTTGGTGCTAAGCTAACAAGCAGCTGTTAAAGTCCATGATGCTGCAACATGACGGTATGCTGAAGATTCAATGCAGAGACATAAATCAGGGTTTGGTTCTCAGCTGAGACTTGACGTAGGCTTCAGCTGCCTGTCAGCTGCTCCTCCTGAATGAGCCTTACTGTCTTTATAACAGAACTGAGTGATGATGTAGTTTACAGACACTTTGTTACTTTTCTTTGTTACATCTTTAATGCCTGGAAACTTAAGTCTCCCTTTGTCTTCCATTCTGGGAAAACTGTCTTATTTTTGTTTGTACCTGTCGATGTAAAGATGTCTGCTCTGCACAAACGTCTGTGTTTGTAACATGTATGAGACGTCCAGTGAAGCTGCCTTTTATCTGTAAGCAGGGCTGGAAGAACAGGAAGTTATTTCCAGGTCTGGAAAAGCTGAGGGATGAAACTTTTAGGAGTCAAAGAAGGCATGGCGAAATCATCGCAAAAGCATAATTATACATTGTAGACTGATTGTCATGCCATATACAGTTTTACTTTGGAGTACAGTGGTGTTAATGCCTGTCTCTTCACTATCAGTGTACACGTAATATAGGAAGTCAAAATGTAAAGACTTTAAAGGAGCAAATCCAACCTAAGCTAGACACACATATATAGAATTAAAGTGCTGTGCTCTTTAAGGCACGTTATGTTTGACAGGACAGCGCTGTCAAACTTCAAACAACTTCAAAGCTTCTGTTCTCTTTTTCGGGATGGTGAAATGCATTTTGGGCATTGTAGGAAATCACATATTCAAGCTGTTTGAGGTTATGTAATAAAACATTAACTTTGGGATGTATGGTTGTTTTTAAACAGACCGTTTCTGTGGTTGGATTTCTCTTTTAAATCATCATTAGTATGTTGTTGTTTCTGCCATCAAAGTGTCTTTCATTGGACTCTCGTTCTGACTTCTTCCACTTCAGAGAGGATTGTGCAGCTTGTTGTTTCTCTTTCTCCGGGCTCATGAAATAAAGCCTGAGTACTTTGGATTTTATTTGATACTAGTATTGACTCTGTTGGATTGCCAATTTAAAGGGTCAAATTTGTTTTTTTATTTTGTTTTCTTGTTTTTTTGCTAACAAGTGTTTGCATTCTTGCAAATGAATTGTTTTATACTGTACAGTGAGGTGAGTTAAACCTATTTTTCTAATAAAGTTATTGACTTTGATCTCGGGTTGTGTCTTTCATTTCTCCTAAATATGTATAAGTTATTTATTTAAATAAGGACGTGCAATACAAGAAGGTACCATTCTCAAGGCTGTAAATATGTTTATTGATATACTTTATTTGTTGTATCACTTTGTTACCTTGCTGGTTTTTTGGGGTCAAATATGACCATAATATCCAGCAATTATTCAATTTACTCATAGTTTTAACTGTACATACATTGTAGATGCCTTTTATTACATAATAAGAAAAAAATGCACATAAATATATCGTGAGGATAATTTTACTCTTCCAGAGCGGGAGACAGCTGTGTATTTATAGGTTAGTCTTGGATTAAAAGACTGGCCCTTTAAAGAAACGGGAATTATGATTATTATGATACATAAAACATTGTAAAAATAAAAAAGATTATTTTAAATATATTTTTGGCAAACTGCTCACTTGATAAACATTTTATTTGACGTTTTGAATGCACTAAAATCGGGGATCGCTCTAAAGGAAGTGGCGTTGTGGGATTCAGGGTTGCCATGTCCGTTGAAAAAAGACACGTTTAGTGCGTTAGAGCCTCTGCGAGAAGCATAGACTGGACAGTCATTGGTGAGAAGAGTTTAATCACATAAGATACTTTTTTTTTTTTTTTTTTTTAACAGTTTACAACAAAGAAACACATATCACACAGAGAGCATGAGATAATTTATCAATCTCTTAAGTTATTGTTCAAATAAAAATTCTAGACATTCTTTAGTTCCAGCTTTTCCAATTTGTTGATTTGTAACTTGCATTGAGAATTATGTGAGTTTTATGCCTTTTCACTATCTTCTTACTTTTTTAGAAAGTAATCCACGGTGAGTGAACTTCATTCATCAAAATGCAATTATGCAAATGTGAAAATAATAGGTTTATTGAAAGACAAGGGAAATCCCTCATCTTAACTCTTTCAGAAGAGTGAGTAATTACGGTACAAAAACCACCAATTTTATTAGTTATAATAAATGTATTATAACCCCATTAAACTGTTTTTATAGAAGAAAAGAGTGGTTGTCTTATCTTTAACCGCCTTATAGTAGCGCTTACTTGTTTCTTTCCCGGATCTGGCAACCCCGGCGGTCGGATTAGAAAACATTCCATCTGTCAAGGAAGTGGGTCGGGACTTTAAAAAATGGAAAACATGAAGTAAAACTTTGGCAACTAAGGAAAATAACTTTATTTTTGGGACTAGTCTGGCCAACAGCCGAGGACTGAGCTTGTGGAAATCATGTTTGTTTTTATATGAAGAGGTTCTCCGGTGGTGTTGTCGCTGTAAGTAGAAAAAACGAACGTTAACGGTTATGTCAGCTAACGTTCAGTTAGCTCAACCGACCTTCGACATAAACTTTAATTTAAACGGTTAACCTCACTTTCGATCGGGCTAATGCATTAAAACAGGCAGATGAATCATTTTTTAGTGTTAGCTTGTTCTGGTTAATGGTGACCTAACATATGTAAACTCTGTGTCAACAGGTCCGTTGGAGGATGGCAGGTCTGTTAACGTGTCTGAAGCGGGGACTGAAGATCGACGTCCTGAGAGAAGCTGGACGTCAGTATCCGCTCTTCTGCTTTCTGCTGCTGTCGATGCTCTCACTCACTGTTCTGCTCAACAGGTAAACTGTAGAGAAAATATGAACGTGTTTACTGGGCTGGAGGGATTGTCAGATTATCTCTAAACACCCAGTGGGTCATGTGATGTCTGACCTGCAATGGCAGAGCTGTAAAATTATATGATGTGTGTATCTCACTTGTGGTACCTGTGTTTCATCAGGGATCTCATGTTTACATCTCTTCACACCTTACACTAGGGATGCACAATATTGGATTGTTTGCCGATATGGCGATATTTTCCAATTGATTGTCGATTTCGATACCGATATATTTTCCACCTAATGCAGAGAACATGAAGTCTCCCCTGTAGTGGAGTTGATATCATGCCTGCTCTTATTGTAGTGGCCCGCTGGCAGATGCAAAAATAACATAATACAGTGCTTTTTGAAATGTGCACATTCACTGGGGAATATAAGAAAACTACTTAAACTTAGGTTCTGTACAAAATGCCATATTCATTTGTAACATTTTCTTTCAAATAAAACTGTAATATTCAAACTTAGACAGGCTTGGATGATGCTCTCCCTGAGACAGTCCTGACAACAGCCACAGCTAGGGCAAATTTTAACAAACCTTTTGCACAGAACTAATGCATACAATGAAATCATCCTTGCTGTCCGTTTCGGAAACTTTGAAAAACTGCCGCAGACATCTTGCACGCTTATTCAAGCTTGATGGAAGAGGCGTGGTGCAGGCAGTGCACGTGCACACTCGCACCAAGTTCATGTCGTAGCATTATGTCAGGTTTTGTAGGGAACCATCGAGCATTTAGGCAGAATTAAAACGCTGTTTTATCAACAGAAAAATGACATATCAACCGATGCCGATATGTCATGTTCAAACCATAATCTGCAGATACCGATAATGTGCTGACAATGCCGAGCAACCCTACCCTACATATCTTTACACACTTAAAACCTAGTTAGATAACATTTGATCAGCAGTTGATTCAAAAAGTAGCGTTGCATAGAATATTACAAATATGACATAGAATACTCCGGTGCTTGTCTGGACATTCAGAGAAGTCATCTTAAGGTCTGACTCATTCGAAAACTCATCTCAAGATTCATGTCATGAAAGTTGTTTTTAGTTGCAGCTGTAATTTTGATACACAATGTTTTTTCCTTATCGAACTTTCATGCAAATGACTGAACACACACCGTTTCCTGCATCACGCTTGAAGATGATGTTTTGATAATATTTCCCCTCCCTGCAGGTACATCCACATCCTGATGGTGTTCTGGTCGTTCCTCGCTGGGGTCATCACTTTCTACTGCTCCCTCGGACCAGAAACTCTTCTACCAAATATCTTCTTCAACATAAAGCCCAGAAACAAAGTAAGTTTGCTATTTATTCATGTGTGAAGCGTTTGTTTTATCGTGTGTGATATAACCGATAAATAAAAACAGGTGATTTTACTTTGCTCCATCAGCGGCAGGAGCAGGAGTTGTTTCCTCTGGGCCACAGCTGTGCCGTCTGTGGGAAGGTGAAGTGTAAACGTCACCGGTGAGTTCACTGCATCTCTGAGAAGATAAGTCACTGAGTATGAACAGAAGGGGAGTGGGGAACAGGTGCATTTCAATCTGCTCTGTTTTCACTTTAGTACACAGCTAGGGAAGTGAAAACCTATAAAGCAGATTCTCTCGACTGAAAGCAGAAAAACGACATTAAGATATGAAACGTTCAAACAGATAACCTGTCTTTTATCTGCTCTCATTATGAATTTGCGTTCACACAGCCTCCCAAATGTTCTGTAATAATGTTTTTAGTTTAATTTAATTATAAAATCAACATGAAACCAGGAAGCACCGGGTGTCCAGTCCCGTTCAGTTAGGGGCCTTTCCACATGTCATAGAGACGGCGCTGAAGACAGTTTCTGTGTCTGTAATTGTTGAGTGAGGTGTTTCAGGACACGTTTAAGAAGCACACGTTGATAATATGTGATTCTTTGCAGGCCGACGCTGCTTCTAGAAAACTATCAGCCATGGCTGGACCTGAAGGTTCATTCGAAGGTGGACGCTTCGATAGCAGAGGTACCTCAGAGGATGGACGTCAAAGACTTCATGTCTCTCACTGATTATTTGCATGAAGCGTGGATGTTATTGTGAACACAATAATTGAGAAGCAAATTCTCTGATCTGTATTTCTTAATATTTGTATTAAGACTTATTTCTGACTTCCTCGACCTCCAGGTGTTCGAGTTAGTTCTGGAGAACTTTGTGTTCCCGTGGTACAGGTAAGAAGAACGTTTCTTGTTTTAACAGACACTCTTGTAGACGTTGTTGTAAACTCTCTCCTCTGGTTTTCAGGGACATCACGGATGACGAGGCGTGTGTGGATGAACTGAGGATGACCTTCCGCTTCTTTGCCTCCGTGCTCGTCCGCCGGGCTCAGAAGGTGAAGCTCAAACGCTCCTCAGGCAGCAGAGACAGAGCACAAACAGGAAGACACTCATTCATACAACATCTTCTTATAAACCATGTTATGCAGATCGTATCTCTAAGACAGCAGAGAATACAAAAAAGATCATTTCGTTTGACCAACAGCCCAAAACAAAAAGATCTCTGTCACAATAATATAGTTAACAAGAAAATACAGGCGTCAATCGAAGTGTTCGCATGAGAGCATACTGTTGTTTCGCTCGTGCAGCGATTCTGGTTTTTCCTGCTTTCAGTTTGATTTACACAGAAGGACACACAAGTCAAATACAGGCTGTTTGATCTCTAGAAGACAGTTGGTCCCTCCTCTTCATAGCTGAGGTGTGCTTTATGTGCTTCCTGCAGACTAGAGGACACTCTGCACTCACTCTGTTTCAGCACTTCATCTTAAAGAGCCTCTTTGCTCCTGGGAGCTTTTTGTAGAGTCGCTACAGATCAAAACTAAGACATTCACATTTTGTGCACAAAGCCGATGTAGGTTTACAAACCTGTCAATCTCAGACACACTTTATGCTGTTTGTCGAATTATTACTGCGTCTTTAATCCTGAAGCGTAACCGTGGTTACTCTCTTTGCAGGTCGATGTTCCTGCTGTGTTTGCAGACAAAGTGATGAAAGCTGCAATGAAGCACATTGAAGTTATTTCAAAAGCTCGACAAAGAGGTATCTGCACGTGCACATGAACTGATCTAAATCACTCTTTCTGTCATCATTCACTCTTTCATATCTAGATCTAGCTAACCTTTGTCTGGAAGTCTTTAAGCTGCTGGAATAAATGAGTAGTAACGTCCACCTATGGTACGGTTTGTCTGCAGTGATGAGTGTGGAGAGTTTACAACAGGCAGCGTTGGATGAGTACGGCCCTGACCTCCACATCGCTCTGCGCAGCCGTAAAGACGAGCTGCTCTACCTGAGGAAGCTGACTGAGATGCTGTTTCCCTACGTCATGCCTCCCAAAGCCACAGACTGCAGGTAGGACGACTCTGCACAGCTCACAGAGGCCGACTGGAGGACGTGTAGGACTGTGTTCAGTCTGTTGGCTTACAGTGATGATGTGATAAAAGCTGTAACTGGTGGATGTGTGGTCTTTGCTCAGGTCTCTGGCTCTGTTGATGCGGGAGGTGATGTCTGGATCCGTCATGTTACCAACCATGGATTTCATGGCTGACCCTGTGAGTAAGACAGGATCAATGTTTAACAGGTCATATTTTACTAAACAAGTTCTATGAAACCTTATATTCTTGGTATATGCCTTTATTTAGAGAGTGGACAGTGGATAGTGTCGGAAACGGGAGGAGAGGGTGGGCTGAGGGTCGGGGTTGAACCCGGGGCCGCCGCTTCGAGGACTGTTGCCTCTGTATCTGGGACACACAATTTAACCGCTGAGCTACACCGGTGCCTCATTAGACACATTCAATACATTTGTCTTCATCTAAAAGTGGGCTGCGTCCTATAAACCTGTGCCAGCATTATACCAGTGTAAAATGCAGAGAGGTATTTTACCCAGACGGTGGCGCTGTAATCCAGCTAAAGCTTCGTCACTGACATGCGGCACAACAGTCCAACGTTACCGTGGGCTGAGCTCAACGACCGCACCGGGAGCTTGCAGGGTTACAAACTGGACATGGACAACAGATGTTCGGCGTTAATTTGTGTTTCTAATGAAAATGATTTGAAATAACTTCAAACACGTTTTTATAATTGAATAGCTACAGAAACCTTTTGTGGTCTGGGGTCCAAAAACAGACTGAGACTCATATTCTGGATTTCACTTGGCTTCATCACATGTTCTAACTTGATCAATAACAATAACTTTATTGATCTCCGAAGGGAAATTCACTTGTCTGGCATCTCATCTGCCATTTACTGAAGAATTAAAAGGCCGCCTTTGAGGACGTGTCGCCTCATCTGACCATTTCAGTAGTGATGTCATTGCGTGAGCACACTTCCCAGTGTAAGCAGACGTCCACGGTCGGCTCCGGTTGTAACTCTTGATTTTCCTGGCTGACGGTCGCTTTCCTTTTCAGACTGTTTGCTTCATCTGAGCGTCGAGTTTGTTTCTTCTTCTTTGGATTTTCACTTCTTGTTGAAGTTGTATCTGTAGTCATCCATCTTTTCTTTGTTTGTTCAGCCATAGTAGATTACTGTTTACTCACAACACTCGCAGAGAGCGGAGAAGCAGCCGCTTAGCTCCGCCTACCCTCTCTGGCAGACCAACCACTGCTGGCTGATGGAAAACGCGTCACTAACTGGGCGCCGCCACAGACACCCAGCCCATAATAATACTATATACTGCAGATGCAAAGGCTTTCATCAGAGGGCCACAGGCTCAGTCACCATTGTGTTACCTCATTCAGTGATTGGATTAAACAGACATTTCTTTACATTAAAAACTGTGATTATACCTTTAAATAAGAGCCCCAAACGATGCTGGAACTTCTCTCATGATGAAGTTTTAAGATAACAGAATGTTGAAATAAGAGAACGCAACATAACAGATGTGTGATGGCAAAAACAATGTTCCCGTCTGAATATTAAAAACATGCTGACATGCTGTCTCTCTTTGTTTCACAGGACACTGTGAACTTCATGGTGCAGATCTTTGTTGATGACACTCCAGTAAGTGTAAAGAGCATTTCAGGACCTGTTCACGGAACCAGCAGAAAGTGATGTACTGTGTATCCAGCTGGAGAAACAAAGCTTACCTTTTTGCAACAATCTGCTGGTCCACACAAACATATTTACCTGCATTCATTTCACCTGCCTGCAATGCTTCAACTAACGTCTTCTGTGTCTCAGCCCGAGCCAGCCACCGAGCCTCCGTCTGCCCTGGTTCCATTTTTACAGAAGTATGCCAACGTCAGCAACAAGAAGGCGTCTGTGAGTACCACGCTGACAGAGAGAGACCCACACATGTCCCTATAAATTAAACATCTCTGAACTTTTACTGCAGTTTCTGACCCTTTTGTACCCAGAGCCACCCCTGAACTCAGCCCGTCTCTCTGTCATTCTTTATTCAATGATATTTCTGTTTATATTGTTATTTTGAAACATTACACATCATGAGGATAAGTGAACCTTTCCCCTCGTTCCTGCAGGTGCTGAAGTTGGAGCTGAAGGAGATCCGGAACGATCAGGATCTCCTCTTCCGTTTCATGAACTTCCTGAAGCAGGAAGGAGCCGTGCACGTGCTGCAGTTCTGCCTCACTGTCGGTGAGAGCAGCCATCATACCTCTGCACACCTCATCCTCTAACCTTCATGTTTCAAACGAGCTTTGTTAGGCGAAAGCAAATCCTACTGCCCTGCAAGACCGACATGAAACAACACAAACTCCAGACATTCATCCGTTTCCTTCTGTGGAGGGTAAAGTTGGGGGTTTAATGTAGAGACATCCTGATTACTGGAAACGAGGGATGCTACGTCGAGGAAACGTTCCCGTTAAATAAAATCCTGACAACACGGGTGTGACAGACTGCATTAGATCCTATCCTCAGTGTCTGCACGGCGCTTGTGCTGCATTCACATCGATTCAGCCAAATTGTTAAGAGCAGGAAGATTACATTAGATGGGGCCAGCTGACAACTGGTGACTAGGTTACTGTCTGCTGTGCAGCTCTTTCACAAAGTTTAAAACACGATGGGGACAACAAGAAGCTCATCATTTTGCCGT
>NW_027211615.1:28130000-28237500 GCF_022749685.1 Semicossyphus pulcher | reverse complement strand
TTCTTTTGTCCGTATTTTAGAAACAGGAAATGGTACAAAAGCCAAATGAGTGTGGAGGCACACCTGTGTGTTAGACTAATGGGAGCAGTCGACCTCTGAGGGAGGAAGGGCACAGCTCCACAACAAGACGTTCATCTGGCTCTCAAACTCTTTTGCATTTACCAACTTTTTCAGCTCCATTTGCAAACGGAAAAGTGCACACAGTCCGCAGAAGCAAACAAACAAGTCTTCCTGCGCAGTCAGCCGATACCTATATATAGCCAAACACCACTCAGCGCTTTAAATACCATGAAGATGTATAGCTAACGTGCAGCATGCAGGTGCAGGTGGTGAGGAGGAGAGAGCTGGGGAGACCCAGAGGAAGACCTGCTGCACCTGCACCGTCAGCAGATCCTCCTCTCCACCTTTAAGAATATATATATATATATATATATATTAACATGCTGCCTTTGTCTGACCTTGCAGTGTGGAGTAACATTTTCTAATCAGAAGAAATGTTTAATTGAATAAAAAGCAGAAACACATCCGACTGTAAGTGGATTTCTCTCCAGGAAGCAGAAGCCAGCGAGAGAGAGATGAGCCTGAGCTGCTCACGATCTGAAGACCGTCTTTAGTGGATTTAATGATGATTTAGAAAAGAAAAATGTATCTCACGGAGAATCATTTTGTGGCTTTTGTTCTTGTTTTTTTCTTCCCCAGCTTGTTGTTGGAGCCCTGAACAACAACAACCCTGTAATGATTAAATTTAAGTCTCTTTTCAACCCAGAGTATCCTCAGCTTTTAGTCCCAGAAGCTGCTTTTCAAGGAGCACAAAGTGAAACCAACATTAAAGTGTCTTTCTGTGCATTCACACCGAACACGAAGCGATTATTCTCCTCATGTTACTCGTGCGAGTTTGACCGCTGGATCGCCCTTCACTGCCAGAATGGAGGAGAGGAAGTGGGGCTTATCTCCATGGTTACCAACGGCGTCAAGAGAATCTTGAGGTTGATTGGCTTTAGCTACACCACGTGATGCGAATTTACCGAGGAAGTTCAAGTTTTCAACTCACGCGAATTTGTGTCGCGTCATTCTCGGTGCCAGATGCAAATTCACGCCTACTCGCATCATTGCACTGACTTTATGGAATCTCGCTGCAGAGTCGCGTCTATTTGCGTTCGGTGTGAACGCACAGTTAAACCTGCATTATCTCAGATGGCCAGCAGAGGGCGACTGAACTGGCTGCAAAAAGAATGACCTACTTCTCATTTCTCAGCTACTTTCTCGCTAGATTCAGCGACTTGTCAGACCCTCTTGGCGACTTTATTTCTAAAGAGTGACTAGTGAGAAATTTAGGGACTTTTTCACACCAGTGAAATATATCATATTGTAATTCATTCTCACGTTGCACGTTTGAGTAATCGCAGTTCGCGGCTCCTCTGCTAACAGCTCCGAGCTGCCCTCTCTCCTCTCTCCTCTTGTCCTGTGAGCAGCAGCACTGCACAGGCAATAAGGGGTGGGCGGGGCAAATGAATACATGATGATGTTACCAATATGTGTATTCAAACAACTTTTGAAGCTAGTGCTACTTTCATTGGAAAACAGTTGGCAACACTGTTTCTTTTATTCCCTCAGTACACATCTTTAGTCTCAAGTCTTCTTCAGCACAGCATGATGTTTATTCAGTCAGTGATGCTCCCTTACAGAGTCACAGAGACGATTAAGCCTGGTATGCTTTCGGGCGTGGCTACCATATAAATTGGCGAGGCACAATGGCGACCTAATAAATATCTTGGTTAGTGTTTGGTTGTACTAACAGACAGTTTGATGAGTCCCCTCTTCAGTTTTTTGGGGTAAACAGATTTTATCTGCCTGCAAAGATAATCATTCCAATAAATCACAGTTAGCAGTAATTACAGAGCAGCTTGCTAACCTGACTAGAAATAGCTGATAGCGTTAGCTGTGTCTCAATTCAGGGGCTGCATCCTTTCGACGGTCGTATTCGCAGGCTGACTGCGTCACAGCGGCGCACCGAAGGCTCCTTCGACCAACAAATATATCCTCCTTTTCCCGGGCAAGAAAGGATCCATCAGGTGCATGCTTAATGGCTCAATGTATCCCAAGATTCATTGCGTGCCAATTCAAACGAGATGGCGGAGTCTCAAACGACCAAGGAATACTAGTTTTTGTTTCTAACTCAATCAAACAGCCAGAGATACAAATGTTAAAAAACAAAACAAATTATCTTTAAAATAAAAGGTTATGTGACGTTAGTTATGAGAGCTAATTAGCCCGCTAGTTACCTGTTGCTAGGTGCTTTGAGATGCAAGGGTAAGTACGGGAACAGCTGGTGATGCAAACAGGAAATCCTCCGTAGACCAGACGTCTCATTTCAGTTCAGCCTCAGCGTCTACACGGGCAGCGGATGACTCATCCTTCATAGGCCGCGTCCTTAAAAGGATGCAGCCCCTGAGGTGAGACACAGCTGTAGTGTTTGCTTACCCTGTGCTCCTCTCAGGCTGCACCCTCACCTCCTATTTGAGTCACTTTTGGCTCCAAAAACCAAGATGGCGACAGCAAAAATGCCAAATTGGATGAAGCCTTTAAAACAGCAGTCCAGGTACCAACAGGTGACGTCTACGGGTGCAGCTTTAACCTGCTGAACAGTCCACCACATTTATAACTTATGTTAAACTGCTTATATCTTTGGTCTTGTAGTTTAAAATAGAAAAGAATGGTGTTAATGAAACAAATCTTAGTGCACGATGAATAAATAACAACATTATCTGGTTTCTAACTCACCACAAACAGTTTGGGAAGTTCTGGTAAACAACCAGCAAACACACGGCTGTAAACAACTTATCTGTGTCCACATCTGGTTCTGTTTAGACATGGACCTCGTTCACACACACACACACACACACACACACACACACGGGGGAGCAGATTACCGTAACACTGGTGATTCACACATTACACCTGCTATTCGAGTAAAACAGAGCCGGTCAGCAGTTTTCCTGCTGCTACCTGGAAGTCTCTGGCTTCCTTCAGAGTGACCCGTCCTGTTTTACTTTCATGTCGAACGTGTGGTTTTCCGTCCTTTTGATGAAGTAATGTCGCTTTATTTTTAAACCCCCTCTGTCCCTGTGACTCAGGGGCTTTTATGGGCCCTCACTTTGTGGATGCTCTTCCAGGAAACAGAAGAAAACAACGTTTCTCATTTCTTCCAAATGACCGCAGCTCTCTGGGCGCAGTACCGCGGCGTACCGACAGGGGTCAGTGTGCAGCTGTGCTCACGTCGCCTCCTCTGCTCTTCTGTCTTCTGACACAATAGAAAGGACGACCTCTTTGTTTTTCTTCTTCTCTCTCTTTCTTACCTGTTTACCATCAATTCCTCCTCTTTTCCCTTAAAATGAATCCTCCATCCTCTCCTCCTTTTATCGTCTCACATCATCTCCTCTCTTTGTTTCCTTTTGTTTTGGAAAGAAGAAAATGTGTTGCCTCGTCTCCATGTCTCAATTTGTCATTGTGCCTCAAACATTAGGAGTTTCCATTCATCACTTCATCTCATTCCTCCTCCTCCTCCTCTTCCTCCTCCTCCTCCTCTTCTTCTCTTCTTCTCCTACCACATTTTTTGTGCATATTTCTTCTCCTTCTATTTTCTCCTCCCGTTAAATATCAAAAGGTCTCATTCTTAATCTTTTATCGCTCTTCTTCTTCTTCTTCTTCTTCTCTTCTTTCATCCTCTCCTGTTTGTTTTTGGAAGTTAAAGAGGAGGAAAGTTTCTGGGTTCTTCCTCCTCCATGATCTTTCCTCCATCTTTAATCCTCTGGATGTTTTGCTTTTCTGTCACCACGTCTTTTCTTTCTTCTTCTCTTGTTTTGGAAATTATAACCTCATCCTTCCCTCTCTCTCTCTGTCTCTTCCTCTGCAGAAACCTTTGTGTTCTCTGTCCTCCTTTGTCTTGTTAATTCTGTTTGCTCTTTTACTCCTGTCTTCTTTCTTCATCTCCTTCAAACCTGCGTGTGCGTGGAGTCCTTGAGAGTCCTTTGTCCTCTTTTTCTTGTACTTCCTCGAGCTTCCTGTCGTCACCTCATCTCATCTCTTCTCCTCTTGTCCTCCATCTACTTCTTGTTTGTCTCTAAATCTTCTTCCATCCTTTTCTCTTTTCTCATCCCTCCTCCTTGTTTCCTACCTCCTCTCCTTTGTATTCTCTCCTTCGTCCTGCAACTAGAAAGTCTCGTCTTTCTTCTTGCTGCTCCCCTTTGTGATTTTCTAATGAAGATTACACAAGACGAGATGAAGAAGTCCTGATGTTCTGACGGTTCTAAAGATGATCTCTCCAGATGTTCCTGTGGTGTGAGGGATGTTAAGAGTGATTTTGCCTTGCCCCCACAGGAAAGGATGTGGCCTGTTTGTCCTCTCCTCAGCGTCGTCATGTCTCCTTCTCCTCCCTTCCTCTCCTCTTTTCCTCCTGTAATTAAATAATAAACTATGAGGTTCCACCGTTCCTCTTTTCCCTTCCCCTCCACCTTTAACGTTTCCGTTGTGCATCCTCTTGCTCCTTCTCTGGTCTCTCTGAGATTTCCTGGGTGCATCCTCTCCTCCTCCTCCTCTTCTTCCTCCTGCTTCTCCATCTTCCTCTTTGTCTCTTGTCCTCCATCGCTCTAACCCCCCCTCATCCTCAATCACACTTCTCCTCGTCTTTATCCTCATTGTTTTGTTATTTGGTGTAACTACCCTCTCTTCTCTCTCCTCCCCTTCTCCTCTCTCCTCTTCCTCTTCTTGTTTTTTGTGTTTGTCCTCTTCTCTCCTCTTTTTCTCTTGTATTCAGTAGCTATCTTCTCCTCTGTCGTCTTGTCTCTCTCCTTCTTTTTCCACTCCCGTTATTTTGGATATTATTGAAAACTAAGGTTTCTTTGCCCTCCTCTGCTCCCCTGCGGCCCTCCTTTCCTCTCCTCCTGCTTCACCTTCTCTTCCAGTCTTTCTTTTGTTTTCAGTGTACAATAAAACAGTTTCCTCTTCTGACCTCGTTGTTCTCGACCCCTTTGTCCCCTTAATTTAGAACAGCACAGAGACTCCTCTCCTCTTTTACACCTCCTCTCTTCTCCTCTTGAATTTAAAAGACCAAATCTATCTTTAGAGTTGCTCCTTTTGGCGTCTCCCTTCAAAAAAACCTTCCAAATTGAGCTATTTCACTTTCCATTTGGTCACACACACACACACACACACACACACACACGCACACGCGCACACACACACACACACACGCACACACACGCACGCACACACACACACACACACACACACGCACACGCGCACACACACACACACGCACGCACACACACACACACACACACACACACAGTGTTCCTGGCAGCTAAAAATGGAAAGTTGTTTTATTCCAATGAGCAGATGCCCCCGTGACACACAAACACACACACATTTCTGCACACACACGTGCACATAGCTGTGTGTATGACGCCTTCATTTTGCCTCCCCTCAGACTGCACACACTCTCAGGTTTGTGTGTTTCCCGGTCGGCCCGTCGCTGATCGGCTGCTGCTTCTCTGATGTGACGTTTCTCCTCCTCTCCCGCAGGTTTCTGAAGCGTTGGCGGAGACGTTGGAGCGCTCAGACGGGGACAGACTGAACCACGCTCAGTCCAGAGTGACCCTTTGTTACGTCCGGCCTCCGAGCTCCTTGGTAACGTTTGCTCAGAAGGACAAACACGAAGCTCAGCGAGCCGGTCTCAGCTGAAAACACCTGCTCCTTTCATCCACTCGTATTTCAAACATGTGGTTTCAGCATCTCTGCAAAACTGCAAAGCATCAAAAATGACTTTGATAGGAATGTGAAAGAGCAGCTCCAGTCTTTAAGATTATAAAATGCTCTGCTGAAATAATAAATTGTGTCTGTTTCTGCAAAATACGTTTAATTACCTTGTAAAATCCTCCCAAGGCTTCTCCTTCTTCTCCCTCATTAAACATTCCTGAATCTGCGTAGGCCCCGCCCACTATGCACATTTCCAACCGCCCCCTCCGTCACAAACACAAACACGTCTCTGCCGTCGTTTAGCCGCAACTTGTTGAAACTTAGCGAGCCTGAAATGTCGTAATCAGCAGAAGTAACATTAACGTTAGTAGTCAGTAGTGAGTTTGCAAAAATGACGATGACGGTTACAGCTGGCTCGCACATCCCCAAAGCGGTTGCCATAGGTTACACATAATCATATGCATAACGTCACCCCGTCCATTAACGGGATTGGCTCCTTAGGTTTGTGACATCTCAAACCTGCCAATCTGAAAACGTGTTGTTCAGCCTGTCCTTGGTACGCTGCAGGTTGAAAGCAGACAGGCCCAGCCATGGAGATGATGCTGATGTTGTCCCTGATATGTCTTTATGCACATGAAGAACACCACATGGAGACGTTTACAAGGTTAAACACTGGATTTCACCTGGAGGGGGTCTTTAATAGAAAAAGAAAGACATCATGACCTGAAGTAATAACTTGAGGGATATATGATAAATGTGATAAAGACAAAAGCATATTTTAATAAATAATTTTTCAATGTTAACTTTTTATTCATTGCACTCACACTTGTCTGACAGGTTCCTTGTTCAAACCCTGGTTCTGTGTGGAGTCTGCAGCCCTGTGATTGACAGGAGGCTGGATGGATGGAAATTATTTTTTTGGTTTATTTTAGCTATTAAAAGTTTAAGTTAGATTACACATTCAAACTGGGCCCCTCCTCCTGGGCTCTTCATCACCAGAAGCTCACTCTCATTCTCTCGTGCGAGAACACGCCCACCCCGCCGAGCTAACACCGACAGCATCTTGGTTACCTTTGCATTAGCTATGCTAAACGCCGGTTAGCTTGTCCTACCCGTTTGAGGCACCCACCTGTCCAACAGAAAGAAGGCCAACTCTGCATCGCTCTTTCTCCATGTTCGCCGGTCTGAATGGGGCCCAGCTGCTACTTTGAACCACTCCCACACTCACCTGTACGCTGTGATTGGCTCAGGGAACCACGACAGCGCCCCTCCTGCTCAAACTCAAAAGAATAGCAGAATAATTAAACGACACGTTTTGCTGCTTCATCTGTAAACTGATATTTTCTAAACAACCAGAGAATCTCCTGAAACCTGCAGAAGAAGAAAACCTGCTTTATCTTTAGACTTAATTACAGCTGGGAACTCTGCAGCTAAACGTGGTGTTCCCTTACACACACACACACACACACACACACACACACACACACACACACACACACACACACAGGGCGTCCCACCACAGGCAGTTTGCTACTAACCATTAAGGCATGTAAACAAGCTGATTTGGGTGTCACACGACCAGAAATGAGCGCTTTCTCAGGGCGTGCTCAGAGATGGTCCCGTGTCGGCCGGCTGCGGCTCTGACCGTGCGGCTGCTGTAGCGTGAGTTTGCAAAATAACTCCCAGTTGTTAAATCATAGAAATGCATAATTATCGCCTGTGAAATGTTTCATAATGAATCATAATCGTTAATGTGAGAGACGAGGAATGTGGAAACAGAACCAGCAGGGAGGATATTTTAAAGGGAGGGGGATTTCTGCGGCAGAAAAAGTGCTGACACACTCGTTTCTCGTTGACTCGCCGACTGTCAACAACAAAACACATTCTTTGTTTTCATTCTTAACAAGGTCACATGTTGTTTTACACCTTTTTACACCTGTTTTACCTTGTCTAAAAAAGTGGTCAAATAGACATCCAGAGGGGAAACTCCGCTCATGAGATATTAGTCTGTAGAGGGCGCTGTTGAGCCCTAAAGCATTACACAGGAAGAACCATAGAAGAAGAAAGCAGGTAAAGCTGTACGTAACGTTCTTTTTTTAAAAACACTTCTAAAGTATGCAGCGATTGTAAAATGTGCTTCCATGTTGATCTCATCTTAATCAATAAGTTGGTTATTAGACGTGATTATGTCAAAGTTCCACCTGATCAACAGCCGTTAAACTCTTCATTACCAATGCTAACAGAACCCTGTATAGCTTGTTAGCTGCACTGTTTGCCATGGCTTAAGCTAGATAGCAGTCTGCTACCTAACCTTAGCAATGCACCACTTGCTGTCTAACTTTGCTGTTAGCTCTGAAGTGGCTGAAAGCTTTATAAGCAAAAGCGTGGATTATTAGCTAACATAATGCTAACCAGTAATGTTAACTAGGAAATAACGGTAGCTCATGGATTATCAAATATATTGTTTTCCCTTGATGTGTGTGTCGGAGGCATTTATATAAAGTTAACTAATAATAATGAATCAGAATGTTTTTATTATACTTGACTTAAAGTTTAATATTTCATGTTTAGATGTATTATAGCCTATTTCATTCATTTTTGATAAATACGTACTGTCGCTTTAAGAGAGCGCACCCTGGCAGACGTACTTCTGTGAAGCTGTTGAACTGTGGCATCGAGTGGAGGCTAGGCTAGCTGTGGAGTCACACGGTTAATACCGTGTCCTGTCCTGTCCTGTTAAGTTTTATATTATCCAGCAAAGAAAGTTCAGCGGATGAACCGACTTGTGACGCCGGTGGAATAAAGTTGTTTGTGTTTTCTCAACTCCACAATGGACATTTAGTTTGTAAAGCTACAGCAGTTGGACACGTGTGAGCCGAGGCTACCAGCTAGGTGGCATTTTCTGCTGTCCTTCTTTATTCTCAGTATATCTCTTTCACTTTCTTATTAATCAGCAACACAGCAGCTCGACTTTATAGCAGCTTTTTCAACACATTCGTAATGAACAAACCTGGAGGCTAAACTGACAGCGTTTTATTGTTATTGTAGCCTTTAGTTACCAGTTGTGTTGTTTGTTTTATGTAACATGAATTTGCACTGAGCTGTTTGCTCTTTTGTATATTGCCTGAGGCAATAATAACTTCTTATTTAAGCATGTGGGTAAAATAGAGAATCAATCTCAGTCTGGTTACATTGAGGCACAAACTGTGTTTTGGGTTTAAATAAGAACCTGTACTACTTTCGTTAAATTACCTTCATCAATAATTACGTACGTGGGAAACTAAACGTGCACATGTGCCGGAGCATACGTAAAGTTCACAGACACTTTTGGTTTCACGGATGAACTGAACCCGAACTGAACCTCGGTCTCCTGGGTGAAAGGCTTCCTTCTTTATATTTCACCACCTGACTTCTGCATTTTCTCTACAGCTGTATAGAGCACTCAAGCAGTCAAGAAAAAGGCTGCAGATATATTTGAAACTGTTTGCAGGAGTTTCCTGCTTTTGAAATAATACACTTAATGCAGATCAATGCAAAACGTATATGAGTCTGTTAATGTGTTCATCTCCTGTAGACTAAACAAAAGATAACTGTTATGAACATGCAAACAACATGCAGCCACACCTACAAACACTGACACAAAGGCAGTGACACACTCGCAGACACACAAACGCATGTTACAAAACAACACGTACGAGTCTCGGGGGACTCTTCCATATGCTCGCAGCGCTGAACCACAAAAACTCGGCTCACACTCGCACCTCACAGACGAGCGATGAAAGCGATTCCTCCAAACGCTAATCAGGACCAAAATAACTCGCTTGATCACCGCCCATCAAAGGCGGCGGGACGCTCCGACACACGGACAGACTGACAGCGTAAATGTAAGTTGACACCAACCCAGTTATGTCAACAAAAAGCAGACAGGTAGACATATGTGGGACATGGCTAATGACAGGGATTACTTTAAAATTAGACATGAGAGAGAGACACAGGGAAGGTGACGGCAGGATAAAGACATTAATTCAGAGAGAGTCGTATGAGACTTATTAGCTGACCTTGTTCAAACTGATATTTGAATAAGTTCTTCTCCTTTACTGCAGATATTACCTTTATTTATTCTATCAGTGCGACTGGTGACTCTACTGTAAGTGGATATTATAAGGGCTGTAAAGACGTGCTGTATCGGTGGATGAAGCTCGACCTCATCGCCCCGGTTTTGGTCATTTTCTGAACAAATGCAGGCTCAAGAAAGAGGCAGTCCTCATCCAACTACAACTACAAAACTCGTAGTTAAAGTTATTATCTGCTTTTGAGAGGAATAAATCAAAAGCATCCCTCAGCCTTCAGGCCTCTAAATGGACAGGATGTTGGACGTGTTTGATTGACAGCTAAGTCAGAAGTGGCACAAGACAGAACATGATGAATCCGATAGACATGCCAGACAGTGATGGCACTGATGTGTGAGAGCACAAGAACATGGTGGGAAGCTGCTATTTTTATCTGTTTCTCCTTTTATACAATGTTTTTGTTTAATACTAAAAACATTTTGTTGATCGAGAGAAAAAGGAGCCAGCTGCGTTTCAGAGTCTTAAACTTAAACAACAAACTACGATAACAGAAGACATTTGTCTCGACCATAAACAAACCCCTCTATAATTAGCACCAACACGTCCATAATTCAGGTGTGACCACTTTGATGTCGCGCTCAGGGTGGAAGCTTATTGCAGTTATAATGTCCAACTATTGTTGCAGGTAAGTCATATTCATCGGGTCATGTCTCTGCTTCACGATTTATGAGCAATGAAAAGTCAACGAATAGTGAACAGTTTAACTCCTTAGCTACTGTTAGCTGCTGCTAACATTATTCAGCCCTTTTGACTCTGCGGTTCTGCCTCAGCGCCATAACGAAGCTCCGCCCTTATGTCATGTCATTTTACACTGGACCGGCGTTGCCGAAGCAAAACATGCGCGAGGTGTAAACAAACCGTGCTTGTCCTGCCCGGTTTGAGGCATCTACCTGTCCGACAGAAAGAAGGCCAGCTCTGCATTGCTCCTTAGCCATGTTCGCCGGTCTGAACAGGGCCCAGCTGCTACTTTGAACCACTCCCACACTCACCTGTGCGCTGTGATTGGCTCAGGGATCAACACGATTGGCTCAGGTGTGTGCTTCAAATACACACACACACGGCGCTTTGCACAGACTCTGTTACGACCTCCGATGCCGGCTCAGAGGCGGAACGACTTCACCCCATCAGTCTGCCTCCACATAGAAGTAGACACGTAAAAGAGGCGTAATCATCCCGCCTTGAACTGGCAGTGTAAAAGGGGCTTATGATAGGATGGGTGTTAAATCCATGCTAACAGTGGCTACCAGAACTGACTCCCTCCCATGACTCAAGCAGTGCACTCATCTTTTATAGATTACAGCAGAAACAGACAAACATTATCTGAAGGAACCGTTTAGTTTCTTGAAAGTTCCCATGATTCAATGTTCCGGGTGGAAATGCAACTTTTGACTACTGCTAATAATTTTACTTATAATATATATCTGTCACAGCTAACATTGCACCATGCTTGCTGTTAGCATTAAAAGCACCGAGGTCACCACTGAAAAAAAAAAGGCTCACAGACGAACAAATGATTCTATTCATATTTATTTGAAAACAACAATCCTTTTTTCCACTTCTACTGCGATTCCTTGTTGCAACTGGGTTCATACATGATATTTGTATTAATTCCACAGAACACCATCACAAACGTTACCCTTTTTATATGCACGTTTACTTTTTTTTGTCCTTTTTTTAATGTATCGTCGTCATTTCTAAACAATGACTTGTGCTTTGATATCTTTGAAAGAGAGAAAGAGATTTTTTTAAAGACATCATTGTCGTCATGATAAGTGTACATAACAGAGGGAGGATCGAAATAGAAAAGAGTCGTAAGAAGAGGATATACTGGTCGAATACACACTGATACAGAATACAGAGATACACACTCACATTGCAGCCTGCCCGACTCCACCCAAACTGTCTAAAGAGAAAAGAGTTGTGTCACTGAAAACACCACAACCCCAAACTGCTCCCTTCTTCTCCTGATGTTAGGATTTTTAAGTACGATTATTGTTGCCTTGCAACAAATACATTCCCTGCTGGTGAGCAGAGTTTTGGCTAAATATTGCTTAGCTACACAAAAGATATCCAGGAGAGGAGGAGGAGTAACAGCAGGGTCAAAGAAAGCAGTGCAGAAAGCCTCGATGTCACAACTGTTCGTGTTTTAGTTTGAGACGAGTTGGGGTTCAGAGCGCCGAGGAGACCTCCTCCTAAACAATGTCAATCAAAGTTGGCTGCAAAAAACTGAGCAGAGAGCTGCGACGTTAACATCAGAGATCTGGAGAAATATAAGGTGCATTCGTCAGAGAGTTTGGTGCGTGAGTTTGTTGAATGTGACCTAAGAAATAAAGCTGTTAAATAAGAGTTTGAATGGGTTGATTGCCATGGCCACAATGTGCATCAATGCCAAGAAAATGTGAGTGTACGCGTGTGTCGAGGGGAGTTGAATGAATATTTACATGGACTGGAATGTTTTCCCCGTTTAGAAATCCGATTAATAAAACTGGATTCATCCAAGAAAAGCTGTTTGTCATCAGCGAAGAAATTGACATTCGTCTAAAACACGGCGTTGGAGGCGGAGCTTGGAGGACGGGAGGAGGGGGGGGCGTTAAACCACGGTGCAATAAAAGGCTTTTTCATTCACTTAATGCTGAGAGAAAAGTCTCGTAAAAATCAAAGTTTACCACGAAAGTGAGTAAAAAACGAGAGAAATCACGAGCAGGGACAGGCGGAGAGAAGCGGAGAAAATGTACAAGCAAACTACCATAACCTTAATGTGATGTCATTCTAAATGTTAAGTGCAGATAGATAGATAGATCGATAGATAGATAGACAGGTTGATAGATTCGTTATACTGTATGTATTCATATGCTGGGTAAATATTCTGGTAAATCTTACTTCTATGTGTATATACCTCCAAGTCGAGGGGGCTCACTTAGACGTATATAAATAGGTCTAACATATATAAAGCCATATTACAGTGTACATATCCTCGCCCTAATGTAAGCGATAGCAAAAAACCCATGCTTTACATACATAGAAAAAGGCATCCACGACATTTAAGAAAAAATGTACAATTTTATGAAACATGGTAACAATAATAAATAGTATTATAGAATTGCTGCTGTACACAAAAAAAGCCATTTTTTAAAATTTCACTCATATAAAAATATGTTTTAGTGCAACCGTACGTAATAATAGTAATATCCATAACTTCACATCGCTTGTTGAGACTTTAAGGTGTCCAAAAAAAAAAACAGAAATACAGAAGGTGGGGGAGAAGGAAGGGGAAAGAAGAGAGTTGCATTTCTTACAAAGCTGATACGTGATAGTATTGTATTTACATTTACCTTCCTGCTTTGTTTGCTTATAAGAATATAAGCACAAAACAAACAAACAAAGTTAAAGAAAAGGCACACACATAGCTGTCTGATTTTTTTTTCTTTTGTTGTTTTGTTGACGTACCGCTTAAACCAGAGTCCATTCATTTCTTTAGCAGATTTTGGTCGGGCTCATGTGTTGGTGTTTAGTTCACGTACATGTGTAACCGTATGCAGATCCTCTTTAAAAAGTCTTTAAATAAGAAAGTCTGTGAGAGCAGGCCCCGCTGAGAACAGGCATGCTGTAGGTACACATACATTAAAACTGCAGAAGTCCGTTAAAGTCTTTTTTTGACAAGAGCCGTTTTGTGTTTATGTGTGTGTGTGTGTGTGTGTGTGTGTGTGTGTGTGTGTGTGTGAGAGAGAGAGAAAGTGTGTGTATGTATAAATTGAAGTAGAGGATTATGTGTGTAAAGTGTGCAAAGTCATTTTCTCTCTCTGTTGCACTTCATCCCTTCCTATTATCCCAAAACAAGTAAAGAAATCCATCGTTCTACTTCTTCTGCAGCCCTACGACACGTCTCTGCTTCTCTTTGTGCTTTCTGCCTCCCTGTCTCTCTCCAGCTTGAGAGGTTTGGACGCTGACGGAGGCTGGAGGGCTTCACATCCGGGACTGGGCGGGTGAGGAGAGGAGGAGGAGGAGGAGGAACAAGGGGAGGTAGGGATTGATGGATGGGAAGGAGGCCTGAGCTCCAGGCCGCTAAAGTGCTGAATCCCGGGTGATGGCGACGGGTGAGGAGATGGCGAGCGCTGCTGTAGGCGGGAGTCTGGTGACAATGCTTGAGAGGAAGAGGAGGAGGAAGCTCTGCCTGCAAGCTCCTCCGTGTCAATGCAGAGCGAGGCGATGGCCTTGGTGCAGGTGTGGATGCTCTCCTCCTGCTCCTGCCTCACCTCCCCCTCCTGCAACAACGGGTGAGGTGAAGTCGACTCCCTCAGCCTCTCGCCTCCTCCTCGAGCTCCCCTCTCTGTGAAGGAGGTGAAATGAGCGGAGGTGGTGGCCTCGCCGGTGCAGGAGTCCTCTGACGTGCTCTTCTGCAGCACCAGGCGGGATGTGCTCTGCTGCGCCCCCTGCTGGCCCAGAGGTGTGGTGACGGAGGTGGGGACGGAGTGTACCATCTGGATCCCTCCGATGGGGATCATCGGGAACGGAGAACGAACCTGGAATGAAGAGTAAGTGTGAGTCACGTGTAAAAAGAGTGAAATATCTCAAATAAATGGACTCGATCACTTTTACACACTCCTGCTACCAGAATGTGGATTAATCCGCCACAGAAAGTAGTCCCCAACAAATATATATATACTCAAATTTGAGTGGTGTTTGCTGAAAACTAAGCAGCTGTTGTAGAAAATTCCGAATTTTTTTTTTTTTAATAATTACTTATAAAAAATAATTAGCAAAAGATAAGTAAAAAATTCTAACATACTAAATGAAAATAAATTAAACAAACAAAATATAAAAAATAATGTGATTTATTTACTTATTTTGCTCCAAAAGGTCTGAATTTGTTTTTGCAAATATGTTTAAAGTTTTATTAATAAAGTTTTATTAAAAAAAGTATTAACAAAGCTGCTCCAGGGAGTAAAATGCAGATTTAAATACATTAAACAGATAAAAAGTTTGCTAAAAAAGATCAAATAAAATCATAAAAACAAACAAAAAAAAAAAAGATATATAAAAAGATATAAGTAAAAAAAAAAAAGAAATTAAAATAAATAAAATATAAAAAAATAAATGTAATTAATTTAAAAAAATAAAATACATACATACTCCAACAATATAGAAAAAATTAATAAGATATACAAGGTTAAGAAATTAATTAAAAAAACATACCTGGAGTTGTGAATGGAGAGGAAGGTGACTGAACAGGACTTGGTGAGGCGGGCTGGACTGGTTTCCCCGGCTCACGCCCCGTTCCCCTGACGACGGCGAGCCCGGACGATGTTCCTGCAAACACAAAAGAAAAATGTCATGAAAACACGGCTGCCTGTTGATGCACGAGAACCAGCGAGTTTAACATTTCTTCTTCCACAGAAACTCTGAAGAAACCTCTGTGTTTGTTTTTAGTTTGACATTTAAATTTCAAGTCACAGCACGAACCCACAAAAGAAACACACAAATCAGTGGACAGTATTAGTTACAATAAACACACGTTTAAGGCTCCATGATGGAAAACAGAGTTTCATGTAGAAAAGAAATAAATACATTTTTATGAACAGAATTGTGTGGTTGTACCACAGACTGTAGAAAAAGACAGCTCTCTAAAAGTGAAGCCAAACCCTCTCTATCGCCCCCTGCTGGCTGGCTGCAGAATAGCTCATAAAGCCCGCCTCCTCCATGTTAACAGATGGGACACGAGTCAAACTATAAAATCAAAATAAATTTTTCTCAAACATGGTTTCTGTCATTTTGTTAGTTCTGATCATGCTGATTTATGTCCAAGTGTTCATTTTTCTGACAAGTTTACTTTTAATTAGTTATTTGATGCTATAAAAAAGGGGTGTGGCCTCATGATTGACAGCTCTGTTGACAAATGGGGCTCCTGCAGCGTTCTGTTCCCGAGTAGCAGAGTAGAGGAGGAACGGCGAGAGGAGACGTAACTAACACTAACACTACAGTCATTGAACTTTCCATAAGCGTGAATATCTGCTTCAGACCGACACAAGAAGATGTGCTGCTGCAGACTGAGCCCACCTGAGGGCTCCAACACGCCAAGGACACCTGAGGGCTCCAACACGCCAAGGACACAAGGTAAAGGTGTGTGTCGGGTAGAGAAAGGGGCGGGACGTTGATTTTTGAGGAGAGGAGGTGGTGGCGCGTTGTCCATCTTTATATACAGTCACTGTTTTGTACTGGACTTCAGGTGTGTACAAAGACAACAATAATGGTTTGACACGAATCTATCATTTGGAGGATGTTCGGTCATCACAGCCGACCAGCCTCGCTCTCTGCTTCTCACTTTGTTAAAGCGAGACCAGCAGCAGAAGCCAGAGTTTGAAGTGGGGCTCTTAAGAAGAAAAACAGCCGCGTTATTAACCACGACATCGCCGGCCAAGATCCCATTACACCGAACCCGGCAGCCCTCTCCTCAATCATCACTCTCTCTCTCTCACACTCAGTCTGTCTGACTCGCTCTTGATTCCCTCATCCTCTCTGAATGTTCCTGTTCTGCCAGACGGTTTATTTCTCCCCACTTTCTCTCCGACACTTTCTTTATTTCTCTTCTCTCTGTCTGTTTCCTGCATCTACCACTTTTCCACTTCAGGTTCACCACATCAGACGTCAGACTGAGGGGCAGAGGGTTCACTAAATCACAGTTAAACTACCTAATTATTAAACCTTATTATGCTATGTATTTACTTTATTAGACTGATTTATGAGCATCACGTTTATAAAGAGGAAGAAAAGGTCCATCCTGCTGACAAAGACACTCAAAGTCCAAACTTTCAAAATAAAAGTCTAAAATTACCAAACATAAGAAAACAACAAAAGGATGCATGGTATTGGAAGTCACAGCGAGCTTGACTTTTGAACTCAGCCTATCAAAATGTAATCAGTTCCTCCTTGAGTCCAAGAAGATGTTTGTGTGAGATTTGATGATAATCCCTTCAGGTGTTCCTGAGAGATCACGTTCATTAGAATGGGACAGAAATAACGTCCGGTTACATGTTTTTCAAGGACATTGTGATGTCACAGTGAAGCTGACCTTTGACCTTTTGGGTACAAATGTCTTACTTTCATTAATTTTGCCTTTTTTGCCCTGGGCCCTGCTCGATGTCGGTGCAGAGGCATAAAAAACGTGATTAATGTAAATTATAAAACTTAAACCAGCGCTCTGCTCAGAGAAACTCAGATTAACTGCTGCCAAACGTCGACTGTCTTCATCTTAGGGCTTAACTCTATGACACAAAGATACAGTGGGTAATAAAGTCAAAACTCTATACGTCATGCTGCCACTGGAGCTGCCGTGTGTAGCTTTAAATAAGCTAAAACCTGGAGTTTATTTAAAAAGTACAACTTGTACAAGTTGTCCAACAGATCACAGAGAACAGATGAGTAAAATAAAGTCACACGAGAGGGAGTGATGTTGTACTGAACATCATCACTGCTGTGCGTCGGACGTAGGCTGCAGATATTCAGTCATCACAACCTCAACCTTGCTTTTATACAGCAGTTATACAAGTGTTAAATAGTAGTAATAGTCAATAATCAACAACGGATAGCTTTTCGCTCCGCCAGCTCGACTAGTTCCACAACTTAACTGAAACTGGACTTTTGTTTCCGAGCAACACAAACATTCTCCTGCGCTCTGTAGCTGTGTCCCAGTCCAGCGGCCGCGGCCTTCGAAGGCTGTATTTGAAGGCCGATTGCGTCACAGAAGCGCGTCGAAGGCTGGCCCGACAAATGCGTCCTCCGTTTCCCGGGCCGCGAAGGATGCACCCAACGTAGACACGAGATGCATTGTGCGGCAGATCAAATAAAATGGCGAACTTTTACGCGGTCGAGGAATAAACGTTTAAATGTAAACGTTTTTGGTTTCAACTCAATCGAATAACAAGTTTAAAGAAACAAAAGGGCCCTCAAAACAAATTAGCTTTAAAAATACAGGTTAAGTTACTTGACGTTAGTTACGCTGGCTAGCCAGTAAGCCCGCCAGTTACCTGTTACTAGGCGACAGGAGTGGCATTTGGTGACCCAAGGGTAAGGGTGGGAACAGCTTTAACGGTCTACGCAGGCTACAAACGACTCATCCTCTGTAGGCCGCGTCCTTCAAAGGCTGCAGTGAGTCTGCTGTGTGATTCAGAGGTACCAGCTCGATCAACGTAGACATACACGGTCTGCTGTGATGTTAATTAACAGTATTCGGAACACCTGGCTGAGGCGGAGTGATACACAGAGTGAAAAGTCCCTGTGATGTTGCACTCTATATCACCGCTCATGCAATGCCTCTTACACACTCAGATGACTTGGTCAGAACTAACTGCTGTATAAGAAAGAATGACATACAGAACTTGTTCAGACGGGTTACAGTGTAAAAAGTTTAGTGCACTCGTACCGTCTCCATCTCTGTGCTGCCTCTGCGACACCCCAGAGGATCCAGCTCTGCGTGACCCAACATCCCGACCTGCTGAGCCGGCCTGAAGCCCCGAGAGCCACTGTGCGGACTGCAAGTCACAAGAAGGAAGAGACGTACAGAGTGAGTTTTCTTAGCGGTTAAAGACGATACTAATAAAATCAGTTTTATTTGCAACACTCTCGTAGATCTAACCCGACAGAGCCCCCTCTCATAATAACTTCTCCCCTCGACTCACCCCTGGTGGTGGAGGTGTTGGTGAAGCCCTCGGCGCGGAGAAACAGGCCGGATCATCCTGTGGCGGCCTCGGGGTGAAAGGTCACGCTTGTAGTCTCTTCCTGCGGGAGATGTTGGCCGAGAGAGGGGGGAGAGCAGCGACAGGTGTCCCCTCCTGGGGGAGAGGTCCCGCCTGTATCCCCCTGACACCCCCAGGTCTCTTTTTGGGGAGATGTGACGAAGAGGCGAGTTGTCTCGCCGGGGTGAGAGGTGTCCAGCGTGGGGTGAAAGGTCGCGACGTGGGGAGAGGTATCTGTGGGGCGAAGGCGAGGATGAGGGGGAGATGGGGGACGGGCAGCCGGAGAGGTCCAGCCCAGGTGAGGACAGGCGGGAGGATGGAGAGGGGAGGTCAGGGGAGGGGATGGAGAGGTCTTCATCCATGGAGGAGGAGGGTGGTACCAGAAGCCGGCCGCCCAGGGCCCTCTGCAGGCCGCGCTGGTACTCCCTGGCAGCCGGGTCGGTGGGCGGGGCCTGCGGCGTGATCTGGATGCTCGGCACGGTGGTGAAGTAGCCGAACAGCGGGGGCTTGTTAGTGTTGCCCAGGAGGTCGGAGGCTGAGTGATGGGAGAGGTGAGGAGCAGCGTGGGAGGAGGCCACAGCAGTGATGGACATGGAGGGGAGGACGTACGGCTGCGGGCTGGTGGAGCGAGAGCGAGTCTTAGGGGTGGAGTCGCCGTCGTAGTCGTCCTCGTCCTCGTCTTCATCGTCCACCTCGTCGCCGTCTTCCTCTCCGCCCTCTGAGTCGTCGGCGTCTGAGAACTGGTGCTCCGCCATGGCACCTCGTGACATCTTATCAGAAGATCTCTGACCTTCATCTCCGACATCTGGAAGAGGAGGAGGAGAAAAAGGTGGTTAGGAAGAAGAACAAGAGAGTGTAGAGGACGATATAAAAAGGAGGATAAAGAAGGGGATGTAGGCCAAGAACAACATGAGGGAGAAAAGAAAAAGATGAGGAGAGGAGGAAAAACAAGTTGAAGGCAGAAGGACAAGATGAAGTAGAAATAAAAGAGAATAAAGGAGATGTAAAGAAAGGAATGGATCAAGAAACAGAAGAAGTGTAAGAAGAAGAGGAAGAAGTAAAGGGTAAAGAAGAAGAAGAAAAGGAAATAGGCAACGAAGCAGATGAGAAAGAAGAGGAGGGGAAAAGTAGAGGGCGTAGGGGACGAAGAGGGGGATGATAAAGTACAGCAAGCAGAAGAGGAAGAAGTTTTTATAAGGCAAGAAGAAGAAGAAGGAGAAGAAGAATGGTTGGGAAAAATAAAGCAGTGGGAGTGCAAGAAGAAGAAGAGGGAAAGCATCAGAGGAAGGAGAGAGAGTGGGAAAGAAGAAGAGGAAAGAAAGAATCAATAGGAGGAAGAAATTATTCTAACGAGGAAACGATAAGAAAAGAAAAAAGTAGAAGAAGTTGGATGGAAGAAGTAAAGGAAGAAGAAAGTAAAGGGAGGTCGAAAAGGACCAAGAGGAAGAAGAGGAAACAGGAAAGGAACAAGAGAAGGAAAACAAGAGCGGGAATAGAGGGTGCAAAAAGAACAACAAAAGAAAAGAAAAAGCAAAAGTAGAAGAAGAAGCAGATTGATATCAGAAGGAAACAGTTTGTATTACTACGTGGCGACAGAAAAAGATTAGATGTGAACCAAACACCAATGAAACCTCATTCCCAGCAGCTCAGAGCAATAAAATATAAAACACAATAAAACAAAGTCATCGTGTGTCTCTGCCTCCAGACTGAAGCTGCACAGATCATCTTGTACAGCTGCTGCATGAAGCTGTTGGCAGGTCCAAACATCACCTTCAGTTGATTCGCACATTCAGCTGATAACTGAGTGAAACTACAGGTCTTTGTTGTGTCTTTTCAAAATAAGAGTCAAAGTCAAACACTCACCTGTTGTGAGTTTGTCAGATGTTTCATGTGGCCAGAAATCAGAATCTAAAAATAATCGTATATTTATTTTCCACTTCATTTTTTACTTGGTTCTCCTGGACTCCTCCAGACGCAGCGCGGAGCAGCAGAAGCCGTTCTGAGTTAATAAATCGCATTTAGTGAGCGGAAACCAGATCCACTAACACGGGACTACTTTTCCAGTTAGTCTCTTATATACAACAGTTTTTCACAAACCGCAGATGTTTATGTCTCGACGACTCACGAACTGACTTTCTGCTGCTCACTCTCTCCCAAAAAACCCTCGTTGTGTGTGTGTGTGTGTGTGTGTGTGTGTCGTAATTAAATGCCAAGCCAACACACACACACACACACACACACACACACAGACACACACACACACACGGGGTAAACCGAAGTAAAATTTGGTGGTCCGTGTACGTGATGGAAAATTACCACCAGCCACCAATCATACGTTGGAACAAAGAGACAGTAACAGCTAACGTTATCCACTCAAACACCCATCATGTGAGTTTTTCTATCCGACCTTCAGTTTTACACTGAAACACCTGCTGACTGTGAAAACTCTGACAGCGTGTGGAAGCTGGAATCCAACATACTAAGTATTTCACACAAGGTTGAATTCCTGCCACTTTGATTCAAACAAATCCAAATACATTTTTTAGTATTGAAATGTGTTGGGTTCGGCCAGCATCATAACTAAACTGCTTTTTAATGTGGGAAAATTTAAATAACATGACCTCAGACAACCCAGCAAATGAGGGAGGTACCTTAAAGCCTATTGCACCCCGTTTTACACCTTTTTGGGGGAATGTTACGTTTGTAGAAAATGTTACACACCATTTTTTGATTAAACATGCCCAAGACATTTCTCCAGGGCCGGTACAGAGCAGTGCGGACATTAATCTGGCTATGCACGACTACTGATGATGCAGAATGCTTAATAAAGGCATCCTGTTATTAATTACAGTTCTTAGTTTCTCCTGTTAGATGTCACAGCATAACAGCTAAGTAAGAATTTTCAAATAAAAAAGAAACATACTAAAAAGTTCTGTCAAGTGTTGTAACCTCAAGACAACCCAGGCGGCTTTTTCTAGAGGCAAAATGTACTGACAAAAAGTGGACGATGCTATGTAATGTTAGCGATGTGATAAAAGTAAGCTAGCTAAAAAAAGTCTGTAAGTACCTAAAAGTATAGTCTACATGGGTGACATTAAGGTAATGATAAAAGGCTGAAATAGCTATGTATTGAATAATTAGATGAAATAGTTAGCTAGTAGCATATGGATAATGGTTGAAATAGATCCAGTAGGTAGAATTAGGATTAGGCTAAAAGTAGGTTAATGGCGCTGAACCGGATTGTTAGCTTAAAGTAAAAGACATATGGTATTAATAGTTAGCTTAAGGTGCTGAATAAACAGTGGAAATACTTAGCTAGTAGCATATGGATAAACAGTTAAGATAGCTAAAATGATGTGGCTAGGATTTAGCTAAAAGTAGGCTAATAGATAAATGCTAGAAACTGTTTGCTAAAGTAAACAGATAGCTAGCTTAAAGTAATAGACAAATGGTTTTAATAGTTAGCTTAAGGTGCTGAATAAAAGTGGAAATACTTAGCTAGTAGCATATGGATAAACGGTTTAAATAGACACAGTAGCTAAAATGATGCGGCTAGGATTTAGCTAAAAGTAGGCTAATAGATAAATGCTAGAAACTGTTCGCTAAAGTGAAACAGATAGCTAGCTTAAAGTAATAGACAAATGGTTTTAATAGTTAGATAAAAGTAATGAAACACTGAAACGGATCACCAAAGTAAAGGATAAATTAACTAATAGTGTAAATATTTATGAAGGTACGTAGTTGAGAGTAAGCTAAAGGTAATGGAGAGCTTGTTGTTGTTAATGGTGGAAACGAACACAAATATAATCACACTTTTTTTCCAGCTTCATTATCAAGTCCATTTAATTACTGAGATATAAAACCCGACTCAGAAACTGTAACAGCCTCCAGAGAGACAGATGATGACAATTTATTATTTGCTAATACTTCATGGGAAATCACATCTATCCCTCTCCGCCCACAATATCCTCCCCAGAGATCAGATTATTTCCATACCAGCTTATTAATGGAAAGGCACACTTTTGGCTGCTTTGCCCCTCGTCAGCAGCGATGAATATTTGTTGCTATTTCTGGGTAATTGACGGAAAAATAAAGTAGTGGGCTTAAAATGATCCATGGTAATATCATAATAATATAATCAGAGATGGTGGAAGAGTGTTTTTTCTTTTTAAGCAGCTTGTGGTGGTTTTGACACGAGTCCTGGCTGTCAGGATGAGTTCTGCTTTCCATTACACTAATTGTCACTGTAGAAAAGACGCTGCAGGAAGCACTCAACAGGGCAGCAGGATGTCGCCGCAGTGTGTGTGTGTGTGTGTGTTTTAGTTGCTCGTGTGTGTTTTTCCTACCTCCTTCGTCTGCCTCGTTGTCCTCAACAGACGACATGGAAACTCCCAACTCCAGACACTTTTTCATATGAGCCTTGGACTTCATGTGCTTTGTAAGGTTTCCTACAAAACACAAACACACCATTTAATGACCCTTTAAATGGTCTCACTGGGAACTCGAGGTTGTTTGTACAGAAGCCCTGAAAGGCAAGTAAGAAAAGATCATATTCGGCAATCCGTTTAATTCTGATTTAATTTGGATTGTCTTCTGTGTTTATGGGGACGGGTGATTTTTTCTTTCAAAGTTCCTTTTGTTATTTGTTGTTAACTGAAAAAAAAATTGTTTTTCCAGATGTTTTTTTGCCTTTATTCAAACCCGAAGAAGAAAATGATCCAAGAGAAACTTTTTTCTTCTTCTTTCCAAACCTTTTTTTTTAAGTGTTTCAGTATTTTCTTTTTTTTTAAATAAACTTCAAAAGTTTATGCTGGAAATTTTTTTTTTTCTAATTCGTAAAACAGTTGAAAAAAAATGTTTTGTTTTTTTACAGCTACTCTTTTTAATCCACCAAAACAGTTGAAAACTTTTTAAATCAACAAAAGAAAATTAATTAGAAAAATTATCCTGAACAACCCTTTTTTTAACCAAAACAGTTTAAAATAAGTTCTTAAATACAAAAAAAAAACTTCTTGAAAAATGATTGAAATGAATGAAAACTTTTTTTCACTAGTTTTTAAGAAAAAAACAGGAGAATTCTTTAAAAAAAACAAAAAACATATTCAGGCTGATTAAATTTATCAGCAGATTTTTCTTCCCCTCGCGTGCCCCTCAGGGCTTCCATACGATTGGCTGTATCCACACAAGAGGGAGAATGGAAATAGAAGTGTTGGCAGAAAGCGAAAGACCACAAAATTACCGATCATAAATTATACATAATTTCTACATTTTGTAATATAATGACTAAATTACTCAACCTGGTCTGAACCCTGATTCTTCAGCTGGTTCGATGTTAAGTCAGAAACATCTACTGTACATAAACGAGGGAGATGATGAGCGGTTTGAAAATCTATCAGGCAGATAATGGCTCCTTAGTAAAGATCAGGTATCAGCGAGTCAGCAGCTTCGGCCTCTGATACGAGGTTCCTGTCTGACCACACAGAAAAAACAGCCTCTCTGCATTTTTCATTCTGTCATTTTACGGCTTAATTCTGTATTTTATGATTAGATTGTTCAGTTCAGGCTTTGTTGATGAGTTTTACTACTAACAATCTACTTAAAAATACTGATATCCCAACAGTTCTGATTGGTTTACAGCCAGTTTCTACCATTAAAAACAGTTAAACTCATGAATCACAACAGAGTATTTACCTGTGAGGTATTTGGAATAAATTAAATAAGCCCTACCTTTTGTCTTGAAGGCGAAGTTGCAGAACTTGCAGACGTACGGCCGGACGTCGGTGTGCGTTCGGATGTGTTTCTTCAGCATGCTGGGTTTCTTACAGCGGATGCCGCACTCTTCACAGATGTACTTCCCCCGACCACGACCTCGGACGTAAACATAGTCCTCGTTGGACTTGTACCTGGAAGAGAGAGCAAATACAGACTGAATGGGGATGTGCTTTCTTTTTCTTTGGTTCTTTTTTAACAGTACACTGATCATTTCATTCATTTCTAGTAGGTATGTGATTAAAGGTTGAATAAGTGCACATTAGTTAAAAGGTGTTTAAAAGAAGGCTGAGCAGAAACACCAAAATGCTGCACAGGTTGCTGAAAGAAAGAGGAAGGTTCTTCTTTCACATTGCCTTTTGTGTATAAGATATATTCCTTTCTTTGTTGTATGCTCTCTTGTCCTTCACTGACACTCTGTCTCTCTGTCCTCCACACAGCAGAGAGGTCAGAGGTCAGGGTTAGCAGCTCTTAGAGATTCCCTGTCATGCTCGAGGTCGCAGTTGTTTGCTGACTCAGAGATTCTGCATGAATACAGCTGAAATAAGGGATTTCTGGCTCAGATGCAGCTTTGAGGAAGCCAGTAAATTAACTGCTCTGTTTTACGAAGACAAAGACTGCAACAGAGGATATGGTTCCATGACGCGTACAGAGGGAGAGCCGATCGCGTGGTGCATGATGCTGCACGAGGCAGATAGCCGTCCACCAAAGGCCAGAGATATACTTGCTTTGCTTTTTAACCTCGCATTCACGTACACAACCGTCTGCATCAGGAACGTAATTGTTCACATACTTGTATGTGCACTACGCGTGTTACTAGAGGGCACACCAGAGAGCTCAGGCCGTATGTAACTACCTCATGTGCGGGATGCAGACATGGCGACACTTGAGGAGGTTACTGCACGGACGTAACCAGCCCGGTCTTGTTTCCACTTAGTTTTGCAGGTTTCTGCGTCGACTTCTGAAACAGAACTTATCTGTCTGCAACTGTTTGACAGGCATGTTTGTCTCTGTGCAGCGGCAACGACACATCGTACAGACATGGATAATTGTGGACTTGGTCTGTCAGCTTGTGTTCAGAACTTTCTGCCATTGTTGTCCCTGCTGCTGTGTCGACCCTGTCACATCCCCACTGCCTCTACACTGCCCCTACCGTTCATGTGCAAACGTGTAGCGTAAATTTTTGCAGACGTGCACAGCCGATGCTCGGAACAGACGGGGCAGCCATCATGCACACGTGAATACATATTTAAAAGCAAGTATATCAGTTCGATGTCAAGATATGACATCGGAGGCGGGCGTCCTAGATTGAGGAAGTGTAGTTTAGCGAGCTCCCTGGCCTCTGCCAGATGACATGTTTTACATAGCCTGGTGGAGGCTTTCCAGGGCCCGTTGGAGAAGCACATAGCGTCCTCCAAAGGCACAGAGCCAAACTGCATACACACAGATAAATTCATGTTTGCTGTAAGTCTAAATCTGGTGATAACTTTGTCCGTGCCAATGTAACATGGAGGAAAGTTTGATACCCGATGGCATACTCATCCTTTTCTTTTCTACATTTCTGGATACATTTGACACTATATAAATGAAACAGGGGAAACTATCCCTCCTTAGTTGACCTGGTCATAACCCAGAGACGTATTTAACTGCACAGAAAACAGAGATTTCTTTGTTTAAAGGGATGACAAGCTAAAACAAGAAACAATGCAGCATTCCACTCTTGGGTTTACTGTTCATTGTCTGTGTGCTGGTCCTTTATCCTTAAAGAACCACAATCCTGCTTCCAGTCCACTTATTCCTTTACAAGACTTTAAGAAAAAAACATCTCTGTCGGCCGTGATTTTCGATCTCAAACGAGCTCTCGAGTGAACCAGCGGACACTTGGCAGCAGGATCCGTCTGTCATGGAGGGAAATTACCACCAACCACCAGTCAAACGCTGCTAAATGTTGTCTGTCTTTGCTCTGCCGCAGAAGCATCACATTCACTTATTTTCTTTGTGGTGGAGCAGTGAGAGCTGCTGGTGGATGGTGTAGTTTCCTGTCCTGTCTGCAGCGGCTGGAGGAGTGTAGGTAATGTGTAGTTCAGGGGCCTCTTGTGATGAAGGAGGTCGAATATCAAGTACATCAAACAATCCGTCTGCATCAGCGAGGGGGGGGAATTTGTCTTTCAACTCGCAGCGCGGAGTGGGAAATACCTCTGAACGCTCGTCTGAGTCGAGACGTTTACACAGCTGCGGCTGGTTATAAAAATGAATTATGGTGATTATTTTGTTTTATTCTATTTTATCCACAGCACACGGTAAGTTCATAAAGCAGATTCTCTTTCAGAACGGCCGGGACGGGAAGACGTGATGGACCTGCTGTCTCTGCCAAAACCTGCACTTTGTGGATTTCTTAGATTTCAATCCCGCCTTTTATAACGAGTAATGGTGTGTGTGTTTGAGCGTCTGTTTGCTAATCACTTGTATGCAAACTGTTTATGTTAATGCAGGCGTGTGTGCCTTCCCAGTTGCCCTGTTTGTACGCTTTTACCCACTTATTGCTCCTAAATTGTCCTTTGGGGACAAAAGAGAATTACTTCACTGTCTGCTGCATTTAATAACTCCCTGCATGTGTGTGTGTGTGTGTGTGTGTGCCTGCACCGTCTGTTCAATTCAGTAACCTTGGTCTCACTGGCTCTACTATGAGACTATAAAAGGTTATGATACTGGAGGAATGTCTCAAACTGCAGGGGTTTTAGCTTTAACTCTCATACAGCCTTAATTTGATCATTTCTCTGCTTTCTATGTGACATGTAAGATTTGTGTGACTTTAAATCATAATTAATAATAGGGGCTAGATCACTTTGTGGCCGTCACACAATCAAAAGGGTAAATTATCTCCAAACTTAATCTTACAATTTTCCAACAATACTTAATCAATGAATAAGTAAAGGTGATTACTTGCCAGTACCACCTGATAAAGCTTTAAAGAGCAGCTCCAGTCGTGCTTTCAGACATATAAAATGCTCTGCTTATAATATGTTTTTTCTTCAAAATACATTTAATTACCTTGTAAGAATCCTCCTAAGGAATCTCCTCCTTCTCCTCATTAAACATTCATGAATCTGCATAGGCCCCGCCCACTAAGCACATTTCAAACCGCCCCCTCTGTCGCAAAAACAAAACACATCTCTGCCACCGTTCAGTGGCAACTTGTTGAAACGTAATTAGTAGTTACAGTTACAGCTGGCTCGTGCATCGCCAAAGTGGTTGCCATAGGTTACACATAATGATATGCATAGCGTCACCCCATCGGGTTTAACGGGATTGGCTCCTCAGGTTTGTGACGTCTCAAACCTGCCAATCTGAAAACGTCTTGTTCAGCCTGTCCTCAGTACGCTGCAGTTTAAAAGCAGACAGGCCCAGCCATGGAGATGACTGCTGATGTTGTCCCTGATATGTCTTGCAGCACATGGAGATGTTTACAAAGTTATAAATGTGATTTTCACTGGAAATCAGGGGGTCGTTAAGGGGGCCTTTAAAATTAAATATCGGCATCGACTTAAAATCAACATTGACAAACAAACTTTGCCTATTCAGATGATCTGTTACCATTGACTACACAATCTGAAACAGCAGGGGGTGGCATGTACGTTTAAAATAATTGAAATAATTGTGGTTGTTTCACACTACAGTTGATTAGTTTGCTGAATTTCCCTATTGGATTGGATTTTATTTCCCCTTCTGCCTCTGGACCGTCACAATAAGGGAAGGCAATGAGGGTCCTTGCAATTAGGTGGGGAAAATATGCATATAAACGTGTTGGCAATAAACTAAATTATGACCAATCAAATTGGTAAAGTTAATTATCGTGCCTCCTTCGTATGTTTCTGACGAAACAGGCAGTGTCGGAGTTTTGGTCACTCCATATTTCAGTCGACACCATGAGGCCCTCGAGGTTCTAGAAGTTATTTCTGCAGATAACCGTGTCTTTGAGTTTTTTTTGCATGAGCTGAACGGTAAGAAACTGCATGCAAAACGAGCTCTTTTAGAAACTAGTGAAATTTCAATTTTCAGCTCATAACACTGCATGGAAGAGAGACTTTTGTTACACAGGAATAAATACACTTTTTCAAATGGTAAAATCGTCATCGGTCTCACTAATCAAACAAGAACAAAATGTTTCAGTATCGGTCCGAGGGACCATGCTGAAGTTATGGATTGCTGCTTCAGTCATGGTTTGAGGTTCATTCTAAACAATAAAACTAAAAAATAAAACATACTTTGATATTATGAGCGAGATACTCGTTATAAAACACAAAAAAAGTGAAATACACATAAAAGAAATCTAATAAAATGTATAAAGTCCCACTTCTCTACATGAAATAAACAAAATAAATGAATGCAACAGTTGCAGAAAACAGTGTGAAAAAGCTTTAAAAACAGCTAATGAGGGACAGAGCCCACTTCATACCAGTCTATAAAAGTGAGAACAAGAATTATTAAAGTCGACGGCCAATTACAGCGATGCAGCTCAAGTCGTTAGTCCGTGATGGGTTTACCAGGCTCAGGCTCTTGGCCTGGCTCTTACAGTCACAAATTAAGCCCGAAGAATAGGTTGTAAAAGGATAAGGCTTTCTTTTTTTAATACCTAAGAAGATTTTCTGATTAATCATACTGAAAGAGATTTCATATAAGTTCATACAAAGGTCGTCCGCGTTCATTTCTTGTTGAATATTGGGCTGTAAGGATGTAAAAAGAGCAAAAAGTAACAGACAGCTCAGATATGTGAGAGTCTTCGGCCCCGACTGTCTGACTTATGTGACAGAATCAGCTTCTTTACATGGAAAAGCTTTTAGAGGTGATTTTAAAGGTGGACTTCTGCTGCTCCGTGCTCTTTACTACTCTGGTCTCGAAAGGAGGATGAAACACACTCTACAGTGCAAGGGTAAGTACCATTTTAGTGCTTTAAAAGGGAATATATCAATAGTTCAGATTAAATGTACTGCCATCAAAAGCTTCCAGAAAATACAGTTTGAGTTCTATTTACCACCGTTACTAGAATACATTTGATATTACATACGATAAATGTTCACATTATGTCACTATACTGGATTATTGAGCTGTGCGTGGATTTCCTGGACTTACCCGCCCTCAAAGATCTTTATACGTGTCGGCTCGGTGGCGGGCTGTTTGACTGAGACTTCCTTCTCTACTTGCTCCTCCTTCGAACGGTCCCATGACGCCACTCCCTTCATCTTCCTCCCGTAATTACCAACATCAACCGGCATCAGCTCTGGCTTCAGCTACAGAGATGAAAGAAGGCAGAGGAAAGAGACAAAAGCAGTCGCATGAAACAAAAATAAATACAAGTTGATTAACTTGTCACATTTTCAGTAGTTGTGTTTCTCTGTATTTGAATCTATGCATGCACTTAAATGAATTTTTCTATGTTTCTGTGTTCAGAAACTTTTACATCATCACAGTGCATACCTGATCAAACCTCAGCTTCCAGGCCACAGATGACACCAGTTTTCCAGAGCTGGGTGGGGACATGGCTGCAGTTGTAAACATCAAATCTGTGTTTCTTTTCTGTTTAGATCTCAGCAAAGCCAGCGCCGCCTTGGTGCTGAGGTTCAGAGGATTGGGGTTGTATGAGCTAACACTCCATGAACTGTAGACGGAGCTTCGCAGGGCAGCTTGGGAGCTGTTGGGTTTGGTGTAGTTCAGGAAGCACCAGCTGACTCTGCTCATGGTGCGCAGGCTCGGAAACTGGAAAAACTGCTGGACGTCAGCCACATCTGTGAGCAGCAGAGTCTGGCCCACTGCTCCAGATAATCCTGTACTTTGGTTTGAAGCTAGTTGAACCAGCATGTTGACAGGGACTTTACTGGGCGTAGGCTGCGTTGAGCTGTCAGTGTCATCTGCATCGTTGGAGGACACCATGGACTGGGGGCTGGAGTTGAGCTCTGGTATTGGATCGTCCACATCAAGCTCCTCTGGGGAGTCTCGACCTCCTGGAGCTGGGGAACGATCTGTGACAATCTGAAGAGGAGGGGTGAAGCTTTCGGCTCGGGGAACGTCAGGATGGTGGGGCGCAGCAGAACGGACAGGAATGGCAATCTTGGTGGCAATGGGAAAGTCACTTAGCGGGGGAGAAGAGGCCATCCTTTCAGAATCATCGATGGAGTCTTCACTCTTCAGACGGGCTCGCTGACCTCTGCCCGGACCCGTCTCTGACTTGTTACCACTTTCAGTTCCACTTAGCTCCACTGCACTCATCTCCTTTACAATCTGTCCATACATCCTCTCCTCCTTCACTCTTTTCTGCTGTTTAGTCTCGATGAAGAGCTCCAGAGAGCTGGCAGGGGAAAGCATGCGCTTGCTGCCTCCGATGCCAGACCCTGAGGCGTCTGTGGTGGATATGGTGCCTGACGTTAGTGACAGTGGGATCCCTGTGTTGAGGCGTTGCTCTGGCAGTGAATCTGGAGCTTTCCAGTGTGGGTAGCGTGGCACTGCACCATCAGTCTGTCCCAAGAAGTGTGATAGGTTGAAACCTGCCCCACTTATGCCTCCTCCTATACCTCCATGTGGTTTACTGACACTTACAACACCCACTGAAGGAGATATGTTGCCGTTGTCAGCGCCGCCTGGTCTGGCTGACCCTAAACCGTGTGGCCCACTGCCATGGGTAGCTATCAGCTGGCTAACACTTGTGTACATAACACTACCAAATGATGGCACGTTGGTTTGGATCCGCACTGGAACAAGCATACCAGGCATTGAGGACTGGGAGCCAAGGTTCTGGGTGGCAAAGACAGGTTGGATCTGCTGCAGAAGCATTGAAGTGGTGGTTGAGGTGGGCAGGGAGTGCTTGGAGGAGAGAGAGACAAAGTTTTGCTGTTGTTGCTGGGACATTGGAGAGGTGCGAGATGAGAAAGAGGCAGGGTACATCTGAGAGCTTAGATTTTCTGATTTCCCATCATGTGGCTGATGATCATGGATTTGCTGCAGGGAGTGAAGCGGTTGTTTGTGGAGTGAGTGCCCAGTTGGGTGTCCTGGTGATCTGATGTGGAGTTTTTGGAGTTGTTGCTGAGCCTGGAGGGTCAGCTGCTGTCTGGTTGTCTGACTGGCATCCTGACTCCAGAACAGACCTGGTTGCTGGAAGGAAAGGAAGGGAGGCGCACTCTGGTACTGCTGGATTGCTTCCTTGTTCATGACCTCGTGACCTGGATGTTCTCCCTCAGATGACGAGCCCTGAGTCTGTAGGCGATGGAGCTGGGACCTTTTGGAAGAAGGTTGAATAAATTTATTCTTTTAATCATAATATTTCAAGTAAATCAGTTGCAAAGACAGTACCAACAGTCATTAAAAAAGATTATTACATTTGCATTAATGTCTGAACCCAGATTGTGTTACCTGCTGTACAGAGGTTCATCCTGCAAGCTGTCCTCACTGATACTATGCTGCAGGAGATGCTGGTGGTGTTGGAAAGACCCTACGAGTGTGCATAAAAACACCAAAAATATTTGTGTCAAGAAAATCTTCCCTACAGAAGAAACAACTCACGGTCCCATATACCGTACGTTTTGGTAATAGAAATGTCATAGTAATTCTAAGCTTCAGCCAAGTCCAGTTGCCTTTTGGATTAAGCTTAGAATTCACTTCACTGGGTTTATTAATTAGTGGAAGATCCCAAAACATGTTATCGTGATTCTGCAATTTGAATAAGGTTTGTCTTTCTCAAATTACAGTTCTTGAGTTCTAGCATTAGTTTTGATCAAGAGGCTTCGTCAAGAGCAAAACTTGGAAACGTATATTCATAACTGACATCACTGTTAAGTGCCGTAATGCAAGACTTACCACCTGTGCTACTGCCAACTCTCTTGGTTCTGCTGGCTACATCACTGCTGCTGTGGGGGGATCCTGTTGGGCCAGGCCATGCGCCATGTTCCAAACTCTCCTGTTTGATTGACATCTCAGAAATCCCTGGTTCCTGGGTGACTGCCTCAGGATAAACACTAAGTGATGCCTGTGAAGCAGTGAAGAATAGTCAGCCATTATAGGTGTGTAGGCCTGACTTAAGATGTAGTCACAATGTAATTTTGATATAGTGGAAGGAAATTTGAATAAAGATGCTAAGACACAAGTTTCTAGTGGTGCCTTAGACCTTACAAAGTCCCTTTTTCATCAAGGGCAGGACACAATTCAAACTGAAGAACAATCAACAGCTATAGGGTAGGTCTTAATGACCAACTAGGACAGGGATTACAGTTGTAGGCTACCTGTCGGACAAGATATCCACGCCGGCGTTCCTTCATTGCACTGGCACTGGAGTATATCTCTCCCTGTCTCGAGGGGGACAAGCTTCCGTAGTCAAAGGATTTGCTTCTCATTTCAGGCAACTCTGTGGGCAGCGTGCATGGTGCCTGCTCTGATGAAGACCTCCTCATCTCCCTCTGCTGATGGTGGCTTGAATGACCGCTTCCAGGCACTGTCAGGAACTCCGACTGCTTCGGTCCACCGCCAGATGCAAACGCGTCATCCTGGTTCAGAATCACAGAAGAATTTGGTCAAAATTTATTTGGGATCATCCAGGACATGCTTTCATTTTCAGATTCTGCATGTCAACAAATCAAGTAAGACCCAATGCAAATATACATATATAAAACAGAAATGAGAATGTCCCATGACCATTGAAGGACTAGTGCAAAGAGTGGGGGCCATGGAAATTGTACTTAAACTACTGGAGTTGCTGGGGAAGATACTTGATAGTAATAATCATATAATGGGTACCTGTTTGGTGGGTGAGGCAGACTTGAGGCCTTCTTCTCGGTCAAAGGACATGGAGAAGGAAGAGGAGTGGGAGAGGTTGCTTTCCTGACTGGGGCTGCGAGAAAGGCTGGTACATGTTGACTCGAAGCTTGATTCCCCAGATGAGTGCTCCATGTCTGCCAGGCGTAGTCTCTTCTTCTTGGGTGGTAGCTTTTCCGATGGCATTTGAGAAAGAGTGTCACTCCTCTGTGGTAGCTGGAACTCCTCCACGTGCTGCAGCTGCTTCTCTGGTTCCTTTGCCATTGGAGCTTCTGTATCTTTTTCTGGCTTGTCTGGCTCTTCAGTCACCCTGATCTCAGGAACTTGGATGTTGGGTTGTCGGACTAGCTTATGTGGGATGTGATAAGGTTGGCCAGGTGAGGCAGCTGCTGACGAAGATGAGAGGGATGCCAGGTCACTGTCACTGTGCAGCTGCTGCTCCATGCTCTCCGTCCTCAGTAGAGCAGATTCAGGGCTCAAAGCATCTTCGAAGATATCTGTGTCAGACTGTTCAGAGTACTGGCTAGATAAAGCTTTATCTGATGGTTGATAACCTGGCTGTTCAAAGGACTCTGACTTCTCAAAGGAATTTGGCCGGCTGAGGGAGTTTGTGTGCTGGATGACTGATATGACATTCCCAACTGCCTTCCTGCCCTCAGAGTCAGGAAACAGTGCAATGTCCTCCGAGCACATGCTGGCACAGGTATCAAAGCTGTCCGACTGGCTGTGAGCGCTGTGAAGAGAGCCCTTCCCTGTTGAGTTTGCTCTCGATCCATCAAGGCTACCCTGTTTAAAATCATAGTCCCCTATCATCTCCACTGAACCACTACAGCTACTGTCGCAGTGTCCAGGGCTGTCCTCCTCATCCCCAACACTTTTCTCTTTCCTCCTTTTTCTTGTGGCTATTTCTGACATGCTAATCTTAGTACCATACGGGCTGTAGGCAATGTGCTCTGGGACTCCTGGGCTGCGCTCACCAATCTTCATACCCAGAGATGAAGCTAAATTCTTGGGCATGTGTCCGTAACCCTCTACTTCTCCTGCATGGGATTCATTGGCTGAATGTTCAAAAGCAGCCTGTCTCCTGAGTCTGCGAGGTGGGTAAAACACATCATCTGATGTCATCATCTCATCAAAGGAGTGGCTGCCTCGAATCCCTGGTGGGACACTTAGGTTAGCAGGGGAGGAAGTTGGCATGGAGTTACTCCGAATAAGATGCCCAGAATCTGATGGAGGCTCCAGAAGCCCTGTACTGCTTTGACAGGGTCCTGTTGGATACTGCTTGGGATCTCCAGAGATTCCTACATCCCCCCTGAAACAGATATGATCCTCAGCTATCTTCCCCATGTCCATAATAGCACCTGGTTGCTTTATGCTAGCCAGGCTGCTGGGGTCTGCCCCTGCCATGCCCACTGTGATAGACTGTCTGGGTCTGGTGTTTGGACGGTAGTACCAAGTCCGACCAAACATAATCTCTTCGTACGTCTTCACATTAGTATTTGGAGGGCTGACCTGCTGCTCTGCACTCTCTGAGCGTGAAAAGTAGCCAGAGTCTGTGCTCCCTTTGCTGTGAGGACTGAGGAGGTTCAGGGATTGGGACATGGCAGAGTCAGAGTCAAGGCCTTTTTTGTCATTCAGCTTCAGGGCCAAACGTTGTTTGATGGTGGGGGAGTCATCCAGCGAATGTGCTCTTCCAGCCTGTGACGCCAACATGTGGTGTGACCCCTTTATGTCCTGAAAGGGCGGGCACTCCATCCCTGGGGAGGGGACTCCCCCAGGCTTGGGAACAATAAGGATAGGCACTTTCATAGCCCCCACGGGCAGCTCTTCAGCTGAGTCTGCATATGCTGGTTCCACACCACCTGTACAGTGAAGCATAATATAGAGGATAGATTACATGAGTGAAAAAAGTGTTGAGCAAAACAATTGTGTAGGCAGTAAAGGATAAAAGTTAGGTAGTGTTGCGTTAAACAATTTAAATCTAAATCTGTTACTGTGAAATGGTACATCAACTTTGACATAATGTTGTTTTTTTTCCTTTAGGTTTGATCAATCGGAAACATACCAAGTCAAAACAAACAGTTAATCATAAAGCTCAACACATTCTCTGAGATAGTTCGGGGAACTTAACAGAGACGACGTGTCTTTAAACTCAAATGTTTTGGGATCATAGAAATTGGGCTTTCAGAGTGCAGAACTTTTTTTATGGATGAATTACAGGATGGTTAACTTTGAAAATATGGTAATAATGACCTGTACTCTTGTCAGCTTCAAAGGAGATCTGCGGGATGGGGCTGTCTTTGTCCATAAGCATGGTGGAGCCCTCCACACCTTCCTCATCTGTGTCCGTACTCTGCTCTCCATCTGAGTGGACCTCGGCCTCGCCCACTGGGGATGCCTGGTCCATGTCCCCGCTGCGGGCCACAGCTAGCTCTGAAAATGGTACGAGTCCAGCCTTGATGGCATGAGCGTGGGACTTGCGATGCTTGTAAAGGTTGCTCTTCGTTTTGAAGGAAAAGCCACAAGGTACACATGGATATGGCCTCTCTCCAGTATGCGAACGGATGTGCTTCTTCAGGACGCTAGGCTTGGCGCAAGCTCGACCACAGTAGTGACAGATATACTTACCGGGCTTTTTTGGCTTCTGTTCTTTTTTGCTGTATCCCTCCTCGCCAGGCTCAGGGCCTGACTGAGAATACTGTCCAAAGGAGCTGGGTAAACTGGGAGATTTCTGGCGGGGAAACCTCCCTGCACCAGCCCCATGAGGGTGAGTATGTCCTGGGTGTCCTACAGGGTACAGGTCATCAGAGGGCAACTGGCCAGCAAATGGCCAGGCATGAGGCTCTAGACCTGGCTGAGGTTTTGCTCCAGATAGGAAGCGCTCAGTCTGGGGGTGCTGAGGGTACGGTTGGCCCAGCTGGTAGGAATATCCCCTTGGGAACCCCTGAGCAAAGGGCCCTTTGGGGTCTTGAGATGGTGGGCCTCCCATGGCTCCGACCGCAGAGTGTCCAGATAGCAGCTTTCCAGAATTCCCTGTAAATGCATACTTCTGTTGGGGTGCTGATCCCCCGGTGGCACCACACGGCAAGTGTTTTGCTTCTGGGTCAGCAAAAGTGCTTTGTTTGGTGGTTGCAGATGGCTCAGACGCCCACTTCCTTTGCAGAGGCGTCTTCTCCTTCACTGGTTCCTTGTTTGAGCATTTCTGCCCAGCGGCAGCTGATTCACGAGCTTCCATTTTTTTGAAGCTCTTCTGTGGGTTAGAAGAGGAAGGATAGAGGGGATGGTGGGGGAGTGGGAGGGTAGGTTCTGGAGGGTTACAAGGTCCCAATTCTACCAGGCATGATAGCTGAACCTTTGAGGGTTGCCAACAATTTCACAGAAACAGGAAGTACCCATCCATTGCTGAAAAAGACTTATTGTAAAGCCAGGCTGGAAACAGGAATTAGGAAGTGGAAATAAAAGGGGAGCTTTGGTGGATGACATCAGAAATGTTTCTCCCCTTTTGCCATTTTGTAAACACACTAATGTTGCTGTGCGCTGTTTTTCTGTCCAGTTCATGTAAAGGCAGAAGAATCCTTGAGTGATCTGGGGAGGACACAGAAAGGAGAAACGTTTGATGACTTGTAGAGCTAATTTGGAGTTAGCAGTTTAAAAAATATCTAGTAAACAACATACTGAATATCATCAAAGTGTAGATACTAACGTTTCTTTAAAAAGTGCTTGTAGATCCTCCTTCTGTAGCTTCAAAAGTCATCCAGTTTTCTCACCAAAAGACCTGTAACAAAACAAAGAAATGAATCTTGTTATTTAAATGTATTCATGAAAACAATCCAGAACTCAGTGATAATACTGATATAAACTAAAGCCTGACATCTCCATCGAAGCACAAGTCAGTTTTGTGTTTAAACCTTGTAGTGATTAACAATAAGGTGCATCAAAATGCAACACAACACTGTACACTTTTTTGTACAAAGAGGATTCATTAAGTTGTCAAGTACATGCCTGATTTGCGGAGGTACATGTCATTGTTTGCTCAGTTAGTTTCTTCACACTGGAATCTATCTGTGCTTTTTGCCTTCTCCACCCCTTCCTCCTCCCTCCTCCCTCCTCCTTCCACTCAGTGACTCACTGATGCAAAGCAAACCCACGCTGTTCCTAAAAAGACACAAAGGCTTATAAATAGCGCTGTGGAAGTGACGTCGGAGTGTCATAATGTGTGTAGGCGTCCCAAAAGACCGAGTCGAAGAGCAGCTAGCACCTTTCCTTCCTCTCTGGTTTTCATAGTTTGATCTAACTTGGTATGTACTCGATCGAAAGCAAACAAGAGAACACTCTCCGACACAGAAAAAGAAAAGAGGCATTGCAACTGCACTGCAAACACTGCAGTAGACACGGTGTATAAATGTGTGTTTCCGTTGTTTAACGTTTCTTAACCACACCAACACCTGACAGCAGAAGCACAGAGCTGCACAGCACACACACACACACACACACATGCCTGCTGAAGTTGCATTTTTGCTTTGTATTTCCTCATCTCGGGGTTTAAACAACCTCCCTCGCACTCTGATTGCGACACAAACACACACATTCACATCTATATACAAACAGTGAAGCTTCAGTGCTGGAAAGCAGGGCTCAATGACGTGAGTGTCTGGGGGCCCAACGTGAGATCTATAAATAGCACTTGAGGAAAACATGCTGTATTCTTAGCAGCAGGAATGTTAACTTTGGGCTACTATGTATTTTTCATATGTAACCCAGTTACACACACACACACACAGGCACACAAACACACACCGGAAACATTAGCTCAGACCTGGGTCACATTATTATGTTTTCCATGGTGTTAAGAGTTCAAGAATGTGGTCTGAAACCCAAAGCACTGAGTCCTCTGCTCAAAACAATGAATACTCAGTTAGGCCCACACGAAACTCAAGATGATGGTGATTGGTAATAGGGGTGGTCAGCTGACATAACTATCCATCTGTCTTTGGTGTTGTCTTGGAGGTAGAGTCGGTACTAACTGTTTGTGCTTCCACACTCTAAGGGGTAACAGTTCTGTCGCGCCACAGTTTGAACTATGTGTCAAATTTTCCCTCAAGCTCAGACTGAAGAAGTAAAGGTTCAGGAGCCTGGGTGCCAAAATCAGGAGCAGATTGGTGTGAATGTTTTCGGCTGGAGTAGGTTCGGTAAGTTCAGGATGCAGCATTAGAAAAAGTAACAACAAATATATCACCATGGGAACGTTGTCAAAGGCAATCTCAGAAACACACAGCCATCACCTGGAGAAGCTCTTTGGGTGATGGGCAACATTTCAGGGCTTCCCATGAGTCTGCAGATATCCAAGTAACTGATATCGTACAACAGGGCTTAGACCACCCTCTTCTTCTTGCTGGTCATGGTTAAAAGTCTAACTAGCAACTTGAGAAGCTAGAACAAAGTTGAGTTAAGAGTCGACTTCTATAACTGGACACAGATATCTGCACTCATATGAAGATATATTTGATAAAGATGTTTTTAAAGTAAGTCTCGGATTGGGATTCAAGCAATAGGTTCAAACTCTTCTGCCCTCCACATGGACTGTGAACAGAGCTACTCCAAGCATTTCAGTCACCCGGACATACATAGAACTTGTAATGGGAAGAATATTGTCGAGTTCCCTCTGACAGCCAGCTGGAACCATGGTATGTATGATGGTGGTCCTGTCCTGGCTCAGGTCTAATATACAGTTTATCTTTTGATTTAACAGGAACAGGAAACGTGCTGTCCTTTCTGTTTCTGATGGTACAAATCACAAAGTTTGACACATTTCTGCCACCACGTTTGGCCTCTTGTAAGAGAACTTTTTCACCCACTCAAGATTTACTTTTCTGAAGAATTCTGTCTTCTGAGGTCTCAGAATTCAAACTCTTACTGTTGTAACTCTTGCTGCCATTTGGGGTCACCAAAGGATGAGCTTTCCTGTTGCAGCTTAACCACACACACACACACACACACACACCTCGACAGCTATCTGACCTCCTGACACACACACCCATAATAACCCAGCCCTGAGTTTGACCTTGAGGCATGCAGATAATAATGGGTTAAACTCCAGTTTAACCTTACGTAAGTTGATTTGTTTTGTAACGAAAGTGCTGAATGGTTGCCGTCTGCAGAGTGAGTGGGAGCATGAAGTGAATGGCTTACATAAAGATTTATTCATACGTGCACTGACACAACCTGCCCCAGTTCCTGTGCGTAGGAGAGACATAGCTACTGGTGTGTGTGTATTGGCGTGGGTAGTATGTGTGCCAGTTGTGTGCGTGTGTGTGTGTGTGTGGGGGCTGGCAAAGGGCATGACTAGACACCCAAGTTGTAGGTAGGTCAGAACAAGGCTCATTGAAAAGATAAAAATAGTAAGGCACACACTCTCAAACACTCACACAAAGTGATTTATCAGAATGCTTTAAATAACCAGAGTTACTTAACAGTAAGGAGCAGAGATCAGCTCGGCTTTCATAGACATGGAGATAGATCTACATCATGCTTTATACCCACTGACTGCTTTTCTGAGAACATCAGACCTGATCTAAGTTTCTCTTTGTTGAATAAACTGTGCACCTAAATCTATCTCAAGTTGTCCAATCACAGCAGAAAGTTCTTACGGAGGTGTGAGAGCACAGAAACATCAGCTACAGGATTCATAACAAAAGATTCTTGAAGGACTCGTTTTTGTGGTAACTTGCTTTTTGCAACCAGACTATTATTACTTCTAACTAGTATTTATCGGTTGCAAGAAAATGTTTGGAAGGGCCGAGGTATTATCTGAATTTCTTTGACGCAAAAGCCAAAATGACACCTGAGATTCTTTCCAGTTTTGCAGGGGTAGTCGTCTTTACAGCAACAACCTACCCAATGCATCCCCTTACATACGTTTGTATGATATCTTACAGAACGTTTTCGGTGTGTAATCCTACAAATGTTCAATATATTCTCATCCAGAATCATCAAGTACTGATGCTTTCCCATGACACAAAAGGCTGCGTCCGTTTAGTTTCCACTTTAAGGTACCATTCAGCGTTTGTTTTAAGATCTGTTGGATAAAGATAAAGTTGGTTAAGTTTAGGAAACACAACAGTTAAAGTAACAACTCAAAGTTGACCCTGACCCTTTTAACCCATTTCCACACTACATCCATAAGTACCAAGTCAATGCTGGATATTTCTTCATTTCAAGAGGTCACAAAGGAAGATAGCTGAGAGTCTTTATTAGCCCCTAAATGTCCCCTTGTCAGTCTTTTATCAGAGCTTTGACGCCTGATTCCGGCTTTGTTCTGGTTAGTTTCACATGGGACGTGAAACCCAATCACATGTTTTAAGTCCTGCCTTATTTGACCCATCCATTGCCCCTCACCACCACCCAAGATGGAATATATATTGGTCTTTCAAATACGTCTACTCACTTCCAAAATACTGGGAGGATTGTTTGTGATCATCGTGGCTAGATCACAATTATGTGGATTATTTAGGAAGTGCGAACAGTTTGCTCTGTATCATCAGGACTCTTAGAGAATATGAACCACATTACTAGGGAGAGCGTTGTCTTCATGCTAGCAATGGTTCAGTCCAACGTAAACTGTGTGTATCTACAGATGCACTGCCGTACACCCTTTAAATTTCGAGTGCAACAAATTAAACTGAGTGCAGGCGTTTGGCTATGTGCAGGATACAGTTTATGTGGTAAAACAGTAAAACAGCTGTCCCTAAAGAGGTTCAAAAGAATGAAGACGACTGTGTCTCAGAATCCCGATTCTTTTGGACGTCTTGTTCTTGAAAAAACAGATGTTCAAACAAAACCAGTGGATGCAGAATAATCTGCGAGAGATTTAAGAGAAGTGAGGTGCATGCAGGTATGTACGTACACTCTCTCTCTCTCTCTCTCTCTCTCTCTCTCTCTCTCTCTCACTCTCACTCTCTCTAACCCCAAACCCTGGAGGTATGAATTCTGTGTGGGCATTAACCATGCAGTAAGAACAGAAGGCTGTGTGTGTGTGTGTGTGTGTGTGTGTGTGTGTGTGTGTGTGTGTGTGTGTGTGTAGAGCTCTATAAAGTGTGTGGGAGGCTGTTCAATATGAGGGCCGAAGGCAGACTCTCTCTCTCTCTCTCTCTCTCTCTCTTTCTCCCTCTTCTCTTTCACTTCATTTCATCCCGTCTCATTGGAATGACAGCCGGGAATAATGTTGCCAAAACGACAAGATAATAGATCAACATTTGTGCAAATCCTCTTCCCTGCTTGTATCATTATCAGCGTGTGTGTTTCAGCGTGTGTGTTGGAGTGTTTCGGATCAGGCTTTCAGTGCATTCTTCTCTCTCGCCGACACACACACACACACACACACACACACACACACACACGCACACACACACACACACACACACACTCACACACACACACACACACACCAATAATCCCTCTCCTACAGTGTCTTGCTCTGATGTGCAGTAGATAAGCCTCTCATTTAGTTTCAATGAAAGACCCAGACGAGGGCAGAGCTGGCTTCTGGTGTGACTGTGTGTGTGTGTGTGTGTGTGTGTGTGTGTGCGGTGGCTAGTTATTCTTAAATTGGCCCTCCGGGGTGCCGCATACCAACTGGAATGGTTTGAATTCCTGTGACACAAAACCAGCGAGGAACTATCTTTGTTTGTCTGTGGGTGTACGTGTTTGCTCTGCCCTGTCTGTCACCTTTTTTGCATATGTGGCCTTATAGATATCTAATTATAGAAGCACAAGCAACACAAATAAGGAAGGGATATACATGAGACAGAAAGAATGATACAAGAGCTGAAAAAGGACACACGAGGAGGAAAGGATACAGGAAAGGGGAGAGGGACATTTGGGAGTAGATCAGGGGAAGGAAAAAGGACGTATAGGTGGAAACGATGTTACAGGAGACGGAGCATGAATGCAAGAGAGGACACAAAGACAAGAATCAAGGGGAGGAAATGCACACGAGGATGAAGGAGAAAAAGCAAATGCACGAAAGAGAAAAGGATGGAGAAACTGTCTCAAGTGTAAACTGCAAGAGCAGAACAAGAAGAGGAACACAGAGCCAGGAAAGGGAACAAGGATACAGATGAGGGAATAAAGCATTACAAAAAGAAGAATGCACAAGAGGGGTGTTCAAATTCAGGAGAGAGACAGAACCATGTAAAACAGGACAAAGAAGAGAGGACGTCCAAGGACATAAACTAGGGAACAAGGACAGGAGAGAGACAAGGAAACAAAGACGAAGAAAGGATTCAAGGATGCACAGGAGGCTGCAAGGACACAATAAAGACAGTGCCATGAAAGGGAACCAGGACGGAACAAAGATGCCTAGAGAGTATCAGCTAAGTGTGAGGACAAGGGAGGGGCATATGAAATGGGACGTAGCCGATGAGGATGAGAGTCATGCCAGCTGATATCAGGTTACTGAACCGCCACTCTCCTCACTCAACACACACACACACACACACACAGAGGGACACAGATATACCAAATACATGTATGCATGGATTGGACACACACACACAAAGGCCGGGCTCGTATTTCTGAGGGGTAGGCGAAGTGTTCTGGTACTTTGGGTGGTCAGACGGTGTGTAAATTATTTAAACATGTTACTAATGGTTTCCATTCAGTGATTAACCACTTTGTACAGCCAGAGAGAGAGAGAGAGAGAGAGGGAGGGAGAGAGGGAGGGTGAGAGGGAGAGAGAGGGAGGGAGAGAGAGGGAGGGAGGGAGAGAGAGGGAAGGAGAGAGGGGCGGTCGAGGGCAGCTGGCAGTGTGTTTGTTTTTTGGCTCTGCTCTGTTTGGCCCCAACTGGACCGAAACCACACACACACCTCCATTAAAACACTACCTTTGTTTTACCTGGAGGGAAACAGGAGTTACTGGAACAATAACATGGACTCAAGTGTGTGAGAGTGTGTGTGTGTGTGTGTGTGTATGTGTGTGTGGTGTGTGTGTGTGTGTGTGTGTGTGTATGTGTGTGTGTGTGTGTGTGTGTGTGTGTGTGTGTGTGTGTGTGTGTGTGAGTGAGTGTGCACTGGGAATTGGTCCATCTAATGGCATAATAAGCAGATATTTCAACCATCCTCTTTTGTCTGTAGAGGGAAGTTTGGCAGACGTTCCCAGGAGCTGTTAGCTTAAAGTAAATTCTGATATTTAAAACCTGGGCCCTATTATTTATTTATTTTTTACAGATTTTAGCGTCCAGATACGTCCACCAGTTCTTGTTTTTGCCACCGACAGGCTCATGTTGTTATTCTTAGTGCCTGACAACATTACAGAAAGGATCCCTGCAGAGACGCACCTTTTCGTTATGGACTAGGTTCCTTTTCTTAAACCAGAAACAGTCGTTACATCGCTCTCTTCAAAGCAACCAAACTCCATTGACAAAAGCTGTGATTCTACCTGGAAGAGAACATTTCTTGTCCTACTGTGTGTTACACAAATATTGCTTTGGATCTGAACTAATTTTAAACACCAAAGGCAGTGAAAACATTGTAAATATTGTAGTAATTGATTATATTTACATTTCTGGATGTAGACAATAAGGGAAGGAATTTAACTCAGGGTTTTGTAGAATCAGTCAATCGGCCATTTGTTTGTTTCTTTTGCTCCAGTCCTTCGATGCTCTCAAAACAGACTTTGAATCGCTTAAAAATTCAGATTAAAGAGAGGGTGTTGTGCTGTTTCACATTTTAACACATATATATAATGTAACTAAACGTGGGTGAGGTTTCAGATCTGTTGGTTAAAGTATGTTGGAGTAATCCCCAGGCTTCTCAGCTCAGTCTGCAGCTGCTGTGAACGCCAGGTTTCACACAGTTCTTTCTACACAGGACTTAAAAACACGGTATTTCACTCCGATGGGCGTGGCTTTGCAGGACGTAACAGTGCACGCGTCGGCGAGCCTTGTGTCGCCATCAGCGCTAACGGTTAGCAAGCTAACTTTACGTTAACAGGTTTCCTTTGAAACAAGCCTCATGTGCGGAGCGCTTCTTGAGGTTTCAGTCGTTCAGGCAGAGGCTGTATGAGGGCCTGCACAGAGCACCTGGGTGAGACACATAATGAAACTGTAAATTATGCTAAGCTACTCCACAGGTATCACAGAGAGATATATGAAGCTAGCACAAACCCCCCTTTAAATCAGAACAAGTGTGCAGTGATAGAGATTTTAAAGGTTAAATAAAGGTCAAATCAATAGATAAAAATAGGGTCTGCTGATTATGTAAGAAAGAAAAAAACTTCACAACAACAACAAATAAAACAAGAACAATTAAAAACGCATCTCAAACACTTTTAACCTCCGTTTGATTGAAATAATCATCATGAACTTTGTGGTCTGACAGGCTTATAATCTCAGAGTGAAGAAAAGGCTGTTTTGTCAGCGTTTCGGGGTGAAAACAAAAAAAGAATGCGTGTGAACCTCGAGCGGGCCGACTGCAGGTCGCCGCAAAGTTAAATTTAAAACATTTTAAGACTCCTCGGTGCCAGTCCAAATAAAATCCAGGGCCAAACTCACCCCCCGTCGGGAGTCTTAAAAATAAAAATACACTTGCTCAGCAGTAACACTACAATACCTGCTTTCTTACATCAGGCCAGCTACAAGTTTTATGCAACTTTGTGTTGGTAATTAAAGTCATGTGTGAATGCTGTTGGAGCGAGGCGCACATCTGAGCGTGAATTCGCAACAACGCCTTGTTTCTACTGCTGCACACCTTCTTCCCCCTTGAGCAAGGCACTCGAGCTCAAGCTGCTGCAGCGAGGGCCGACAGCGGGAGGCTGCGGTTTAACCAGGAAGCTCCCAGCATGCCATGTGTGCAACTTTATAAGCATGAAGAAGGGCTTTTACATAAGAGGAGCACATGTGGATTTACCTCCTGATTCAGCTCCTCAAAGGAATCTCAGAGCCAGCAGTGACTCACGGCTTATCAATGTTCAGGAGTCAAAGTTTACGTTCCAGGTGCTCATATGGAGCAAATAACAGGAACACACCACCTTCAGCTCGTCTGCTCTGCCTCTATTTCTGTTACACCAGCTTCCTACATTTCCCAGAGAGCTGTTTGACATCCTTTAAAGACAGAGGCTGAGCTGGATGCTGTCACCTCTGGGTTACATGTGTAGGTGGACGGAGAGCGTTTCCAGTTTAAACAGAGTGAAGCTTGCTCATAACCCGTCCTGATTTTTTACTGCTGCTGAAATTCGGCTCTATTTTCTGCTCCTGTGGGTGCACAAATCAGCCTCTCTGCCCGCTCTACAATGGATTTTCTTTTCCCCCTGTGCACTGCAACAAAGCAGCTCCAGAGAGAGTTCCTCGCTGTAGGACAAAGAGTCAAATCTCACCTGTAAGACGGATGTTTTCAGGTTTAGAGCAAAAACGCCTCTTTAAATTAGTTTGAAAACGCATAAAGACAATATTTTAAAGTCAGCTGGTTCCTAAAAATTCTTTAATATCTGTGAAATGCGTCATTCCTCTTCTTAAGGTAGCTCTGGAGCAGGTAAGGACTATTAGGTGTCGAAGTACAGCACTCCATTCAAGGTAAGAACAACAAAGACAGTTCAAAGAAAGCATTCGAGTCATGTGGAGGCAGATTTCACAGTCAGCATTCAGACCCGGGTCACATGACTCTGCAGTAGACCCGGGTAATTATCGCCTCGGCTCCGATCGGCATTGATGGGAACACAAAACCTGTGTCGACACGTTAATCTCCGCCCCCTTTCCCTTGCTCCATCGACTCCTCGTCATCTCAGCTACAAACTCCGCCCGTCTCCGTCCGAGCAGCGCTCGAACATCGTTCCAAATTTGTCGGCGCTGAGTTTGATAAACAGACTGAATGAGTAATAGATACAATAAAGACCTAACCACCATAACATCCTCACTGGTTACTAACCCTGTCTCCGGCGCGTTTGTGACGTCAGACGGTGGCGCAGCAGAAAAGAGACCGACAGGAGGATACTTCACTGGCAATGGGAAAAGAGAAAATCAGCATCTATTAGCGGGTCTTCCTTGGTCTGAAAAACCTGCGTCAACGCGCTAAATTTCAGAGCTTTCACTGCTGATCGGTTTTCCCGACACAGCGTCGAGTGTATCTAGAACAGATTGTTCGCTAAACTTGCTGCAGATGTTTATAGAGATCAACAAGAAGCTGAACCGTGTGATGGGAGCCGGGATGTCATTACAGAAGACTACGTTCCCTCTATTGCTCCCCACACAGACTGTTTATCCTGCATACGCCGAAACCTGCTCATACGTGATTGGTCAATATTACTCAGACTACAAAGGAAATACAAACAGAAACCAAAACATTTCTGTCCTAACATACCGAGCTTGAAGCATCACAGTTTCCACAAACATGTATGAATGAACAGATAACTAAGGAATGGAAGCTTCCAGCACGTTGACGTTTGAGGGTCGAGTTCTCTTCCAACATCTACAGTCACAGTGAAATTATGATTGGCCACTGAAGCAGACATAGATCTATTTCTAAAATGAAAATATCACCGAAAACGTATTATTTCATATCTCTGGAGTACATTGCTGCGTGTAAAAACATCACTACTTTGTAAACCGAGGGATTAGATAGCCGACTGTTTCACGCTGAGGCGGCCATGTTTTGTTTTAATTCAGAGCTGTCAGTCAAACGTGAAGCCGAGGCGTCGCTGCAGATCTGGAGTTAAAGAACAACGAGGAGAAAGAGACACAAAGAAGAGTTTAAGAGATTAATCAGTGACCTTAATCTGAACTGTGACACACACACACACACCGGGGCAGACAGCTAGTAGACAGTGATTTACAGCAGGTAGGAAGTCAATTATGCTACTGGATATTTCTGTGTGTGTGTGTGTGTGTGTGTGTGTGTGCCCTGAATAGAGTATGTGTGTGGGAGGTGGCAGCACAGGCAGCTTTGCTGAGACAGGATGAGGGTGTGTGTGTGTGTGTGTGTGTGTGTGTGTGTGTGAGTGTGTGTGGGAGGAGGAAGTTCTCAGTGTGCCAAGGTTACAGTGCTTCTGCTGCTGCTGAATTGCTGTTATAAAAGCCTCAGTTACACAACGGAAATACTCCAAACTTACCGCTGCTCTGTGACGGGAGAGATCGGACGTTACGATCTCCTGCTTCACGTTCAGCAGGACGACTTTTAGGCTTCATACGTAACAACAAAGTCAGGTGTCAGAGGAGAAATGGACCTGCACATTATGTTCACGGCCTAAAGATTCATCGATGAGAGCAGCGGGGAAGATATTTTTGCGTTTTGAGAACAAGGCGATTACGTCGAGGATGAAGTTGAAGGGATGATTTAAAACATGTTTAAAAGAATAACGTTGAAACATTGAGAACAAAGTTAAAATGATTATTTGGAGTGTTAAATGTTAAATGGACTGCACTTCCATCGCTCTTTATAGTCCTCTGACCACTCTGAGCACTTTTACACGACATGTCACATTCACCCTTTCACACACACATTCACACACTCATGGCTGCTGTGCAAAGGTTAAATCCACCTGCCAGGATGTAAGTAGCCACTCATGCACAGTCACACACCGATGGCTATGCCTTCAGGAGCTATGCCCAACGACGCTTGCACAAGTGGATTGCAGCAGCCGGGGATCGAACCAGCAACCTGAAAGTTCAACCTTCACATTTCATCTTTATTGTCTGTATTTAACTTAATTCTCAACATGTTGACTTTAATCTAGAAAAGCAAAACGAATGAACGAATAAAAAAAGAGTAAAAGGAGTTTTTCTTTCTCCTGCTTTTCAGGCACAAAGAAAGTCAGAAGAATCACAACAATGAGCAGTCGACCAATAGTAGCGCCATGTATCACTTGCATCACTTGCTTCTTTTTATGTACAAATTCAAATACTGTCTCTTGCGGGCTTCCGTAGTGATCTGTGGGTTCGTTTGTAGGAATGTAAAACCGTGTGTTTTGTCGAGGAAGTGAAGACTAAGAAGGACATGCTGACCGACTTCAACCACTGCAGCGTCAAGTCAACCAACAAATGTGGCTGCAAAGCGTCTGCAACGGAGGGAGGAGCTTCATCATTCAATAAAATCTGTCGAGTTGAATCAGAAACATCAGATAAAGGAGGAAATAAGCTGTTGGTAAAAACTTCTGGACGAACTCACAGAAACGCCTGCAGGGATGTAAGACGTGGAGTCAACACAGACTGAGGGTCTTTGTTTGTTTCATTGTTCTGTTACCTTCACGTCAGCACTTTTTTTAATCTCACCAGAAGAAGAGAAAATTCTCAGGACACAGAAAACCAACGAGCGACGACTGGACTCGATCCCTAATGCGTCTCTGTGAGAGCGAATGACGGCTGTGTGATTCTGTGCATGTGTAATTACGTGTGTGTGTGTGTGTGTGTGTGTCATAAAGTCTTCAGAGGTGAGGTCACTCTCTGCTCTGTTTCAGCGCTGTCCAATGCAAACAGGTGACATGCATGTGTGTGTGTGTGTGTGTGTGTGTGTGTGTGTGTGTGGTTATAGTTTAACATATAGCCATAGAAAAGTCCCGTCAGTGTCGCCTTTAATCAGCATCAAACAGAATGCAAACAGAAGCACAGACCAAAGACTACAGCATTAAAGCAGGGTGTGATTTAGGGCGGGGCTACCTGCCACGAAGACCTGTCAATCAGGAGAGAGGTACAGCAAAGCGTGTCCACCCTCCAAAAACCAAGATGGCGACTTCAAAAACCTCTACGGGTGAAGGAAGGCCCAATCCCAAACTCCACCCTAAAGCCTGACTCACAGAAAGTCCCCATCAGAGCGCTCACACACTCTGTGATCGGTCAGTGGGACAGCACGAAGAACTCACACACTCACTGCGAAATAGTCTGCGAGTCCGTGAGCGTGGAGATTGGGACTGGGCCCAAGCTACGTCCCACTCACATATACAGTCAATGACATGTTGAATTACCTGCTACACGTTCTGCTTCTATAACAACACAGCATCAGTGATGTTCAGTGGTTGATAATCACTGTTCTCTAACTCACACACAGCGCCTTCTGTTTGCTCTCTAATGCTCAATCAACACTTCCTCCATGTGTTCCACGTTAAAATGCTCCCAGCAGCTCGTCGGGGATTCTCCCTGTTCCTCCCTGGAAACCTTTAAAGGAAGTGTCAGAGGCTTTACAGTTTAATGGCAGAGCTGGAATATTTCTGCTGTGTGGTTAGCATGTTTTACACAGAGAGATTTAGTCATGATGCATTCACTGCAGCAGCCTAAAGAGTAGAAGTGTCTTTGATTTGAAACTTTTCCTGAGTTTTATTTGCAAACTTTTTCAGATTTCAAAGCTGTTAAAATCTTGCAGAAGTATTTCACCATCGTCCGTACGTCCTCCAGAACAACTAGCAACTTGATTTTAATTAAAACTTTTAATGTGAAGTTCCCGAAAAATGGAAAACTACACGTAAACTCCTGTTGATAAAAATCATGTTACAGGATGGAAAGCTCCAGAAACACGACTTAATGGGCCGCGTGGTGACGTTATCCTTTCCCATCGTCAACGTAGTTCTTCTTTTAATATATTTATTTATTTTGTCACAATGCGGCTTAATGATTTGCACAAAAACTACAGTTACTGCACAGCAGCTGCTCTGAAGAGGCGAGGTACACACAAACCGACACACACACACACACCACACACACACACACACGCTGTGGTTAACATGGGAAACATGATGTGACACAGCATCAATTCAGGCTGTTATAGAATTCCATGTTCCATGTTCTGTCTCCTGGCACACACACACACACACACACACACACACACACACTGCATACACTGTACCTACAGAGGTTTCTTTCCCTAACAGTGGTTTTCTACAGCTGTGGCTGTTTGACCAACATGTTTCCATTTAGCAGAGAAAGCAAAAAAGAGATGGAGAAAAAGATGGGGGGAGAGAGAGGGGGAGGGAGGAGGAGGAGGAGGGGAGGAGGGGAGGAGGAGGAGGAGGAGGAGGAGGAGGAGGAGGGGAGGAGGGGAGGAGGGGAGGAGGGGGAGGAGGAGGGGAGGAGGGGAGGAGGGGAAAAACAGGCGTCCTGTTGGTGTAAATTGCGAGTGGAAAAGAGAAGGCAGCAGTCATATTTTCCACAGGGCTGTTGGGCCAGCCTTGAAACTATTACTGAGTTAGCCCTGTGTGTGTGTGTGTGTGTGTGTGCACGTGTGGCTTCATTACATTTTCCACAACAGTTTGCAGAAATACACCAGGAAGCTGGATGGACAGAGGAAGGGTTGGAGGGGTTGGTGCGGAGGACGGACGCTCTGGTTTTACTGGAGCTTTTATAGTTAGTTAAAAGTTCTCCTGAGATCCAACAACAAGAACGTGTGATGTTACATAATGTTACAGCAGGCAGGAACCATCAGGGTTCTGGTCTCTTCTCTGAGATCGTCTGCAGAGGTTCTGTTCAGCTGTCTGTGTAGCTGAACTCTGAGCGACACAGTGATCAGACCAGCTGACCTTTAAAGGTAAACATCAGAGGTTTCCTGACGCTCATCACGAGGATGCTGAGGATCCGTATCAGAGCCCATCTTTTAAAACGTTGGGTCTGTATGTGACTGAGTGACTGACGGTACTTTCAGAGCTGTAGAGAGAGAGAGTTGCAACATCACAATGGTGGACCATGGAGCATGTTGGACCTCCACTGATGGACTCTCAGTCTACATGGCTCTGGATACTTTGTTCGGGCTTGTTCCGCTGCTCGTCCACTGTCCTCACCTACGTCCGCAGCGCGCACCTGCTTTCCAACACGTCGTCATCGACCTCATAGGGACAGTCCTTGTAACACATTGCCCACAGAAGCGCACATTGACCTGACGTGGTCAGCCACATACGAGGTCTTGACCTCATCTTTTGACCTGGTCTTGTTTCCTGTGTAACACATTTCACATCCCCGTGAGCAACTTGGTCAAACGCTCCAACAAAGCCATCTATTTGCTGAGTGAGCTGTTTGTCTTCTGACATCGCTTCTGGTTGATTTCTGCGACAAGACGGCAAACAAAACACTAAAGTCAACAGCCATTAAAAGCCCTTTTCGCATTGCACATGCACATTTAATGCTCTTCATATCTGCAGAGGAGAATCTGCAGCTACATCTAAGCGGACAGCTCACAGTGTTCAGCATGTGAACATGGATAAATCACAAGAAGACATTGATTATTGGAGTTATTGTTGTGGATTCGCTGTAGAGAGTCTCAGTGGAGACACTGTAGCTCGAGGTCGGATACGAACTGATCAGCCGTCTGCTTCACAGCAACAAAGCGTACGTCTCTAATAAACAGAGATATTAAAGAAACAGTAAAAGCTCCCTCTGATGTTTAAACACTTACAGACCTCAGTGGGAGTCGATCGTTTGACCGTCAAAGAAGTGAGTTTGGAGGCTTCACGCTTACAGAAAAAGGATGATCGCTCAAGTTTGACGAAAAGTTGCAGCAATTGGCCAAAACTGAAAATGAAGTTAAGTTAAGTTAAAGTTGAAAATCAGTTAATTTAACATAAAGCTGCACATGTGTCTGATGTCACTGGGGTTTTGGTAGTGTTGGCTTAAGACGTCAACGTTTGTTGATGAAAACTTGTGGATGAGTTTAAAAGGGGCTCCCTGTGAACGGCAGCGGCTGCGTCATGAACGATGGGAGATCTGTCACTTCTGTAGCTTAAAGCTCCTGTGAGGAACGTTCAGTTTGACTTGATTTTGGCGCCCCCTGTGGACAAAGCCGTACCTCTTTAGTGATTTTGTCCTGTACATGTTGAAGTGGTGTTTAAACAAAAAACCTCATCCTGCTTTCTTTAACAGTCGTATGTGTCACTCAGTTTAAATGTTTGCCCTGGAAAATGTAAACAAAGGCAGCGTGCAGTTAATCGCTTCGTCTGACACCTCCCCCCCCGCCAGCAGCTTCAGGCATTAAAAACAACTATACAGAAATAATCAGTCTTGCCGCTGATGGTCTGGTTTGCTTTTGTAGCTCATATAGAGTCCTCAGAATTAATTTCAGTCTGTTTCATAACCAGAGAAAAACTCCTCACAGGAGCTTTAAAATCAACCTTTTCTTCAGTAGCTCTTTGAAGTCCTCCAACAAACCTGACCGCTTACAGAGCTCACTCTTATTTTTCTAATCGTCTTTGCATCGTTATAAACCTTCAGGATTATCTTAAAAAAGGAGAAGCGACTGTTTTCCAGGAAGTCGATGCTTCCGTGTCTTTACAGGTCGAGATAAAAGCTAAATTTGGGTCGTGTGCTGCTAACAGAGACGAGGCCAGTGTGTCAGGGTTACAAACGTTAATAAACACTACTTTATCAGATGATTTAATCCGAGCGTCTCTGAGCTGACCCGCTCCTCCTTCCTGCCTGGTGTGTAGTTTAACCTCCATACCCCCGGCCGTGGCTGCAGAGAGCCGGCTCAGCAGCCCTCCCGTCCTCGTGCGTTCATCTTGTCGGCAGCTGTTGTACGAGCTGTGTGTTTTATGCAACAGGCCTTCAGAGATGCTGGAGTCTCTGAATGAATGATGCATCGACGCCGCGCTGCGCTCCAGCCCACAGCCGCTCTTTAAAAAGTTTGAGTCAGATTCAGGGCACAAGACTATTCCTGGTTTATATGAGTGTGTGTGTGTGTGTGTGTGTGTATGGGGATGATGTTTATACTTATGTAAGCTGTTTTCTCTCATCTGTATCCCCCCCCCCTCACCTCCCCCTTTATGTCTTCCCTCTCCTCTTCTCTCCTCTCCTTGTTTCCTCTCCTTCCCTCTCCTCTCTGTCGTTATAAAAGCCTGCAGGCAGGTTTAGCTGCTCCACAACGCTGACTTAGTTTTCCTCTCACAAACCGTCTCGAGCTGGAGGCCATTTTTTTCACAGCGTTGCATCAGAAATCTGCAATCAGAGTCCTCGCAACAACACCAATAATAGAAGTGTGCATTATGCAGGGCGGGCGATTACCAAAACTTTCACTTACAGACTTCACCAAGTGAACAGGATGCAATTAGAGCCGTTGTTGCCTGTGTTTAAGGAGGGAGAACAGCCCAGTGTAACCAGTATAATGCTAGCTGCTGGGCCCTGGAAGCTGCCCATTACGGAGGGTCATAAAGCGAGTACGGAGCAACATAAAGAATGAGAAGCTGACAAAGAGAGAACAGAGCGTGTGCTTAAAGCTGAAACATGTAATCAGTCCCAGAATAAGAACATCTACTTTTACCTTTCCTTTGTGTCTCAGAGAGTCGTTCTGACCCACCTGCTCTCACAGCAGCTACTTAAACAGCCCCGAAGTTAGAACCTGTGGATCGCTGTCCACGTACACCAAGCATGAGGGACAAACTGAAGCAGTATTTTGTGCCTTTACATAACCAACATGCACTGTTTTAACCGGTTAACGATTGCGTCCTCCGTATCCCAAGATGCATTGCGCGCCAATTCAAACGAGATGACTTTTAAACGGCCGAGGAAAACGCTTTAAAATGTAAAAGTTTTTGGTTTCAACTTTCAAATAACTAGCGTTACACATGTTTCTACATGTTATCTTTAAAATAACAGGTTAACTTATGCGACGTTAGTTATGCTAGCTAGTTAACCCGCTAGCTACCCGTTGCTAGGTGACAGGAGCAGTGTTTGGTAACGCACGGGTAGACCAGACCGTCTCATTTCAGTTCGGCTTTAACGTCTACGCAGGCTCTGAATGGAGCAACCTTCGAAGGCTGCGGCCCGTGGATTGCGACACAGCTATTGTCTTTCTGCTTCGGCCATATTGTTTTGGTTCTGCTGAGTTTCCTGTTGACACACTTTTGTTTTTAAAGCTGCTCTATAAACAAAAGGTCGGGGACTATTTAACGAACTTCTGTGAGGCTTGGTTGTTCACAGGCCACAGTCCTCGATGCAGAGTCCCCGGGCTCGACTCCCTCGGCCTCTCCACTCTCCCCCTGTTTCAAACTCACTCTCTCTCTCTCTCTCTCTGTGTCTCTCTCTCCCTCTCTCTGTCTCTCTCTCTCTGTCTCTCTCTCTCCCTCTCTCTGTCTCTCTCTCTCTCTGGCTGAACAGAACCAGTTTAAGACCCCTCCTCTCTCCGTTCTCATTTCCTGTCATCGCTGCATTGTCCTTGTTGCACTTTTAAAATAAAGGAATACAAATATTGTTGCAGAACGTTTGTCTTAAAGATAACCTCATTCATGCTAGCTCCAATAAGCTCCCTCATCTCGACCTGCTGCTTCCTTTTGCATCTTTCTTTGTCTTTTAACGCTTCACGGCTCTCCAGACACTAAATCATAAATGCTCTGTCTGACGTGAGCTTCCAGCTTTTTAAGTAACTCATCACACCGGCATCAGGATGTAAAATAAGTGTTGAAGCGATTACACATCACAAGAATCAACGTGAGAACCTGTCCCTGCTGCTGAGGCTTCCTTTCACCTTTGACGAGAGACAATTATCCCTCCTTGATGGCTGAATGTTTCCCTGCATGAAGCTACTTCTTGGTTAAAACAATATAAATCAAATTCCACTTTCTGATTCTTGTGTTTCCACATAATCGGTTGTGAGTGGATATGAAAAGATGCAGGGGAAGAAAAGGGCTGAAAATGGATTTGAGAGATTTTCTTGGTTTTCTGAGGAGGCAGCAGCCGTCACTGTCACTCTCACGGCTCAGGATGCAGCTGCCAGCCTCCACGTTTGCCAGTCAACTTCATGTTTACAGAAGAATACAACTCCAGAAGGACGATGTGACGACTGGTGAGCTGCAGAATCGGCTGCCGAAGTAGAAAAGCCTCGGAAGACGCTGCCAGAACGTGAAGCAACGTTTGAAAGATGGCTGCCGGCTCGTCTCCGTCCTGCTCCGATCCTTTTTAGAAGCAGCAAAAGGTATGAGCTGCGTGTGCGCGCGTGTGTGAGTGCACTGCAGTTTATTCTTGACACAATGGGGGCGGGTGGTTGAATGACTACTGTCCCCAACACCCGTTACTCACACACACACACACACACACACACACACAGCAGTGCTGTCCACCCACGCACACAGCTAATCTCTGTCCCCTCACATCCGCAGAGCAGCAGGTAGGTAGGAGGTGTGTGGTCTGAGTGAGTGTGTGTGTATGTGTGTGAGTGTGTGTGTGTGTGTGTGTGTGTGTGCAGTGGGATGACTAACATAGAATTAAAAAGCCTGAACTCTCAGCAGCACAGATGGCTCCGCTAGCAAACTAGACGAATAAGAAGCAGATAATTTCACCCGATTTCTGCCTGAAATTCTTCCTGAATGTTACCTGCTTCAGCACAAGACAAAACATCACTGTGTGTGTGTGTGTGTGTGTGTGTGTGTGTTACTGTACACCTGCATATGAACAATGTTCCTGTTCCATTTCCTGCTGCACTTTTAGCTTCTCATTTGCATGTCGCTTCCTTTGTCTGTCTTTCAGTTTCCTTTTTTTGTGTAATGTAATGTGCATTGTTAGCAAAACATGCAGTATACACGTATGTTGCTGGAGCATATAGAGAAGAAAAATAGTCAATGAAAAGAACAGAAAAAGAGAGAAAGCCTGTCCACATGTACGAAGACACGCAGAGCGAGACACACGTGTGCGACAGTAACCAGCTCCGTGGATCAGGTCGAGGTCACGGCTTCAGAAAGACATTTAAATAAACACAAAATGGAAACAAATACAACAACAGGAATGTGCTGCAGAAAGACCAAACAAATACATGAACAGAAAATGCTGCAAATTCTGGGAAAATCACACAAACCCCGACATGAGACACGACAGAAAACTGCTGCAAGTCCCGTCATCACAGCAGAAGTCTCCAGAGCTCAGGTGAGATATGTGTTACATATTGTATTAGTAGAAAATGTACAAACATTAATGTGTATTAAAACCCAAGCAGGACCTTTTCCTGTTGGATCTGGTGCCTAAACAAACCCAGCACGCAAGACGTTTCTGTCACAAGATTCACACGTGTTGTGTGTGACCGCCTTCGCCCCTCCCTCTCGTTCTCAGCAGACGAAACACTCATCCACTCATTCATCACCTCACGACTGGACTACTGCAACAGCATCCTCTACGGCACTTCCTCCAAAATCCTCAATAATCTACAACACATTCAAAACTCTGCCGCCCGTCTTCTCACCCGCTCTCACTCCAGAGATCGTATCACCCCAGTCCTTCAGAACCTCCACTGGCTCCCCATCCAACGAAGAATCAAATCCAAAATCCTCCTCCCAGCCCCCCCACCTCACTGACCTCCTTCACCAACACACCTGCAACCTCAGATCCGCCAACCTCCTCCAGCAGCGGACCTGGGGGGCGGAGCCTTCACCACTTTGTTCTGTCTCTGCGCACGGGGAAATGTTGAAACAAACATAGACGCGTACAGACAGAAGCGTCCACATGCTGCCGTGTTCACCTCAGTGTGAGCTCTGACCATCAGCAGGAAGTGTCTCTGAGGCTCATCCAATCCACTCCTAAGTCTCCAATCCAGTCTGCTCAGTGTGCACGCCTCAGTGTGTGTATTCATCCTGCATATGTACTATATGTGTGTGTGTGTGTGTGTGTGTGTTTGTGACAAGACCCTACACGCCAGCGGTGCATGACACCCGAGTACGGCTAAACATCCACACAGGGGGTCCTGACCCCTCGTCTCTATGGAAACCAGAAGGATGTTTACTGTCAATACAGCGACGTCACGGCTGCACGGGCGGGTTTTAATGCTGCAGATTTCACTCAGATCAATTTGTTTTTGTAATTAATAAATAAGATGAAGAGAGAGACTGAAAGGGAGAGAGAGAGAGAGAGGAAGAGAGAGAGAGAGAAGAGGGGTTAGACTGATTGAGATTGAGGAAGTGAAGGAGGAATTAGACGTCAGAGAGAGAGAGAAGATCGGAAGGACAATAAGGCTAACAGCGGGTGAAAGAAGGAGGGAGAGGGAGAGAGGGACAGAGAGGGAGGGGGGAGAGAGAGACAGGGAGAGACAGGGAGAAAAGGAGAGAGAGAGAGAGAAAGAAGAGGGGTTACTGATTGAGATTGAGGAAGTGAAGGAGGAATTAGACGTCAGAGAGAGAGATCAGAAGGACAATAAGGCTAACAGCGGGTGAAAGAAGGAGGGAGAGAGGGACAGAGAGGGAGGGGGGAGAGAGAGAGAGGGAGACAGAGATAGAGGGAGAGAGAGAGAGAGTGAGAAAGAGAAGCCGGCTATGTTCCTCCTAAAGCTCAAATATAAACCAATCCATGAAGTGTTAGTAACAATACACACACACACACACACACACACACACACACACACACACACACACTCTACACTCGATGTGACACTGCTCCCATTTACTCCTGCAGTCTTTACTACTGTTGTGTCTCTCCCTCTGTCTGTGAGGACACACACACACCTACACACACACACACACACACACACACACACACGCACGCAGGGTGAGGAAACCATAGGAACAGATGAAGGCGCTGTCAGCAGCACCTGCTCCTCCTCCACAGCTCGCGCTCCTCCCATGATCCTCTCTGCCTTTGTCTCTCCCTCCTCCTTTACCTCTCCTCCCTTCTTTTCTCCTCTCCTCTGGATCCCCTTCCTCTCCTCCTTCTCGCTGCGCCTCGCATCCTCCTCTTGTGTCTTTATTCTTCCTCTCACCATCCCTTCACAACAAGTGCGTCCCTCACTTCATTCACTAAAAGGTGTGTTGGGTTTGGCCTTTTGCAGCACGTCCTCGACCTCCTTCAGCGCGACCTTGCCATTCAGGAGGTTTACGAATCATGAAACTACTTTTTTTTGTACATTTAAGGCATCTGAAAACGCGTTTAAATTCATAAATAAAACTACACAAAACTTGCAGAGGAGATTTGCAGATCTGCTCGACGGATAAATCAAACAACGATTTTACTTTTTGATGAACTTTTCTGGAGGTTAAATGCATCAGAAGAACTGGGACAATAAAATAAATACTATTAAAAATCTCTGCCTGGATGTGTCCGCTCTGTTCACATCCATCATGAGCTGCACGTTTTACACAAAAAAGATAACTGGCGTTCTGTATTCTTTCACCCACGATCTGGTTCTCACAGCAGCAGGTGAGCCGCGCCTGAACACAGCTGCACTTAAAATCTATAAAACACAATAAGAAGTGTTTCACAGAAGACGTCGCATCTCAATCAATGCATTTACAGAAGAAACGTACCAGCGGACGTCTCTCTCTCTTTCTGTGTTTTTCCGACATGCGTGTGTGGGGACGCTGCTGCAGAGCGCGAGGGGAGAGTGTCCAGAAGGTTAATCGATCGAGGATGGCGATCTTTTTAACCGATAAAAAAAAGAAACATAAAGTTGGGGTGGGCTCTACTGATTCTAAAAACTCTGCACTCATTAGGAAGACATTTGTCTGCTTTTAATTGTTTTTATGCAACTCGGATCTGCTCCATAATTTGATGGGTTCTTCTGTGGCCTGTGTCTCATCCTTCCACCAACTTTCATGATAATTAGAGTATTTTTGACCCTGCTGACAAACAGACAAATAAATCAGTGGTGTATGTAAAGAGATGAGCTGTTGAGCAAACTTCGAACAATAACTGCTCAAATCAAAACTGAAAATAAAGTAAGTAAACTTCCAAAGTCTGAAGTTAACTAAACTTTAAACTGTTGTAACACAGACTGAGAGCTGCCTCGGCGGTTATTGATTTATTTTTTGTTAATATTTATTCTTTTGCAGCTCGAGTGTTTGCGCCGCGTTTCTCCTCGAGGCTGAAATCCCTCGACCTCAGCTGTCCAGCGAGGGAGCGATCACACGACTCGGCCTCTGCACACAACACAAAGGGCCGACATTCAACCAAGTGTGTGTGTTTACGTGTGTGTGTGTGTGTGTGTGTGTGTGTGTGTGTGAGAGAGAGGGTTCGTTGTATGAAGCCTTTGTTTTTCTCTCCACAATCTCTCTTTGTCTTTCTGTCTCTTTGACCTCTGCCACCTCTCTCTCTCTCTCTCTCTCTCTCTCTCTCTCTCGCCCGCCCAGCTCTTCTCGTACATTATTTGAGCAGCTTCTATCTTTCTCCTTTTTTCTCTCCTTTCGCCTTGTTATTCCCTCTCTCCCCACCTGTTTAAATCTTTCTCTCTGTCAACTTTTGATCATCTCATCCCCGTCTCTCTCTCTCTGTCGTTATTCCCCCTTCATCTTATTCCTCCCTCTCTGTCTTTTTATTTCCCCCTATCCTTAATCCCTCTTCCTCCACCTCTCTCCTCTTTCCATCTCTCCTCCTCCTCACCTATTCCTCCTTTATATTCTTTCTGTCCCATTTTTCCTCCCTCCCTCCTCCCCTCTTCCCTCCTTTCAGTGGAAGTAATCATTTCTCACCTTTTTCCCCATTTAAAGTTACACTTTCTGTCGTCTGTGGTTTTAATTAATCACACGACTCGTTAACGAACTCTCCCCCTCGACCGTTAATTAATCAGGATTCTGCCTTAATGAACAGTCTAAACTCGTTAAACCTGTTTCGCTCTTAATTAGCCCGTTAGCTCGGGGGCTTAGCGCTCCGACAGGACTATTAGGCCTTACTACGCCTTAATGGCAGCCTCCGTGAGTGTGTGCGTGAGCGAGCGTGTTAAGATTACCTCACTCTCTAATGGGGCTGCTCAAATATTTATAGGGCAGGAAGCTGAATGGGAAGAATGATAGCGCTCAGGCAGACAGCGGACACTGAGGGAGCACATGAGAAGACTGATGCTGCCTTCAAGTGCTCCTCGTAAGCTCCAACTTCCGACCCAGGAAGTGGTAAAGATATGGAAAGCCCAAAGGGTCAAAAAACGCCCTCTCCTCCTTTACAGTGGATGTCACACACTGACTGGACCTCTAAATGACATTCATATGTAGCATTATATTGCCCTGTATCCAGTCCAAACACCATTATAGTTAGTTCTTATCATGCTGATTTACGTCCAAGTGTTCATTTTTCTGACAAGTTTACTTTTAATAAGTTATTTGATGCTATAAAAAGGGGGTGTGGCCTCATGATTGACAGCTCTGTGGACAAATGGGGCTCCTGCAGCGTTCTGTTCCTGAGTAGCAGAGTAGAGGAGGAACGGCGAGAGAGACGTAACTAACACTAACACTACAGTCATTGAACTTTCCATAAGCGTGAATATCTGCTTCAGACCGACACAAGAAGCTGTTCTGCTGCAGACTGAGCCCACCTGAGGGCTCCAACATGCCAAGGACACCTGAGGGCTCCAACACGCCGAGGACACCTGAGGGCTCCAACACGCCAAGGACACAAGGTAAAGGTGTAGGGTAGAGGAAGGGGCGGGACGTCGATGCAGCTCCACCAGCCGATCTCTACTGCACATGCTCACACACAGATGAGCAAGATGGCAGCGCCCGCTTCCCTGGGGTTTTGACTTTTGTACAACGAGAGGAGGTGAAGACACGTCATCCATCTTTATGCAGTCATTAGCTGTGTCCCAATCCAGGGGCTGCAGCCTTCGAAGGAGGCGGTCCACGGAGGATGCTCCATTCATACCCTTTCATCACCAAACGCCGCTCCTGGTGCCTAGCAACAGGTAGCTAGCGGGCTAACTAGCTAGCTTAACTAACGTCACTAGCTATTCAATTGAGTTAAAACCAAAAACGTTTACATTTTAAAGTTTATTCCTCGGCCGTTTAAGAGTCCGTCATGTTGTTTGAATTGCTGCGCAATGCATCTCGGGATACGGTGAGCTGTGATGGATGCACCCGATGGATCCTTCGCGGCCGGGGTAACAGAGGACGCATTTGTCGGCCGCATCTGAAGGAGCCTATGAAATGGGACAGCCTTTGACGCAAATACGGCCTCCGAAGGCTGCAGCTGCTGGATTGGGATACAGCTATTGGACTCAATACAGTGTAAGCTAATGCATCAGAGCATTAAACACTGTTTCAATCTACAGTGGACCTTAAAGTGATTTAAGTTCTCATCAGACGACAAACACTCAATGATTTTGTGCAGCAGTTCTTGAGTTGTTTGTTTCCTCCTTCAAGCGAGTGAAACCTCTGCCAACAGAGTGAGCTAACGCTTCTTGTTTCCATTTCAAGAATCCTCTGGCAACTGGTGAGCGGATCTTTAAAAAGAACAACAGGAAGAGACGGGCAGATTGTTACAAGTGTGTCAAGAAAATGAAACACTTTATTTGGCACATTAACTGGCAGAGGATCTCTCGCAGCAAGTGGCACGGCACGAAAACAAATGACATGATCTCACCCCCATTCATGGATTTAACCTTTCATTGTAGGACAAACAGGATTTCAGGACTTGTAATTAGATTAAAGGACATGATGATGTTATCTTTAGCGGCGCAGGATGCAGAGTGACAGGCAACAAGCGAGGGAGACGGAGGATGACGGCATACTCGTGGAATCTCGCCGGGGAAAGTTATGCTGATGACATCACACAAACACAGCGAGACAAGAGAGAGGTCAAGGTGTTGTGTTACTGTGATGAAAGTGAAGGAGGTAAGGAAGGATGGAGGGAGGAAATAGGAGTAAGAGAGAACGAAGATACGAGTGCTTTAGCTGCAGAAAGAAAGATGAGAAAGAGAGAGAGAGAGAGGTCAGAATGAAGTCAGTGTTGAGGGACTGGGTGGAACCAGATGGGAAACACATGCTGTGACACACACACACACACACACACACACACACACACACACACACGCGTAGCAGTGAGCGCGGGTGGAGTAACGATGACCTCCTGACACCAGATGGAGGGATGACACTCTTCCTCGCTCCTAAAACGAGCCTAATCCATCTGATGTAATCGCACAGCGAGCTTCCTTTACTATGTCACTGTCACATCCACGGCATTCTGGGTATTTGAGTCCCCAATGATTGTGCGTTAAGCTCCTGCAATTAGGAGCCGGGTGTGCTGTCACTCCAGAGGAATGCTGCGTTCAAGCCACATGGGAGAGGAGGAAGAAAAAACACCTCAGCTTTAGATTGTAAATATGACGAAAACTGAAATACAACCGAACTGCGTCTGAATTAATGTGTAAATTTAAAAGGAAAATACTGAAAACATCACTTTAAGATCAAATACTGTCAAACATACTGCCAGCAAACTTTTCAGAAAGCACTTTCAAACTGTAATCAAATCTCATTTTAAGATCATAGAAGCTGAAAGTGAGACTGGAATCACCAAAGTTTGTAAAGCTTCTATAAAACTAGAGAAATACTGCAGGAGTAATATTATTGTTGCCAAAATGACCTCCTATTTAAGCTCATATTCATGTACAAATACTAAATAGAATAGTGCCACATTTTATTATCTGGAGGTTTTGATTGTTAATATTTTTATAATGCAGCAAATCTTTATTTTAGATCAGAGACACTGCTGTAAATACTGCGAAAGTAGTAACACAGCAGAAAAGACGTATAAATATACTGTTGTATTTTAAAATATTTATTATAAGCTTTAAGGCCTGTGTCCACTAACGGCGTTCTTTGCGCCTGTAAGCGGTGCAGTTCAGCACAAAGCGCCCTCCGTGTCAGCTGTATTTTGTCTCTGCGCTCTCACTTTAAAATAGTTCAACTTCTAGAACACTGCTGTGCTCGCCAATGTCACTTCTCCCTCCCCGACCAATTGAATTCAAGAAGGGGTGGGACTTCTGACATCAACTTTGACAACAACAACAATGGCGGAAGAGAAGCGAATCCTTTCATTTTTCAAGGGTACAATTTCCAGGCGTGGAGCTGCTGCTGACGCCAGGACACGATTCCTTTCATTGTTTTTAACTTTAAAATGTCCCTGAATTAAAGCAAATATTAAGCACACACTGAGTCACTCAGAGTCACTACTGAGAGAAGAGGAAGTGCCGCCAGACAACTTTCGTATCCTAGCAACAGTAAGCGCCGGTGAGAAGCGCTCTGACATTGAGGTTGTGGGCGCTGCCAGCTCAAAGAACACTGTCAGTGGACACAGGCCCTTAAGGTGCTCAACACCAGTTAAAACGTCTTCAATAGTTTTTAGACGACAAACATGACAGAAAATGATCTTCATCATCGTCACAGCTGTCAGGTGCTGATCATCAGCTGTGGGATCGATAAAGGTTCATCTCATCTAATCTACATTAGGTTTTTTTTTTCAGCAGTTTTAATGCAAACCTCAAAGGTTCGATACAGGATTAATACCTTACTGTCAGTTCCTCCTATGAGGGAGCCACATTTACAGACGACATGTAGAAGCTGCTGCATTTACAGCTTGTGTTACATAAGAACATTTAAAGCCCTGAGAAGAGGTCTAACCAGGTGAGTAATCACACCTGTGTGGGACTGCGGACGTGCCTCAAACCTGTGGCTAAAATAACATCTTGTGTAATTCGGATGTGTCATGCAGCATGCACGTGAAGGTCTGTGCTACACCTGTGTTTGCAGTGTGTGTGTGTGTGTGTGTGTGTGTGTGTGTGTGTTTGGGGGGTGAGATGACACAGCATGATTTCTAAACTCCCACGCTTCCAGAGAAGCTGAAGCGTGAATGGGTTATTGTCTCCATGCGATGAGGAGCTGCTCTGTAGTCGTCATACCTGCCAGACGACGTCAAAGTGTCTGTGTGGGTCTTTTAAGCAACACACACTCAGAATCACACACTCTCACACACACTTTGAACAAAAGGGGATGCACATCTATCACATGAATCAATGCCTGCCCCCTGTATGACTGTTTTACATTGTTAAGAACGTAGCATCATAAAACAAGCTGTTGTCACCTGAGCGACAAAGGATACAATCTCTGTCTGAATAGCTCCTCTCACACCTGCTCTGCACTCCTGAAAATGTCCGACATTGTCCGGATGGGCTGCGCGTGTGAACGCAAACGGCCAAATTGTTCAGTCTGACTTTAAGCAGACTTTTTCCTGCCAGCCTCCTGGTAAAATGTCCGCAAGAAGTCGGGGTGAGACGATGTGTGAACACGGCAGGTAACATTCACCGTGAGCGAGAGGGGGCGGGTGATGACATTCATCACGTGACCGGAACTAGAATAGCGACTCATAACAGGATGATTAAAAACATCTAAGGTTGAAGAAGAAGGATCGTTTACAAGACGACAGCAAGGATGTCTGCACACAGGAGAGACACGTGTGTGAAAGGGCAGCTGTGAAAGTATTTGGCATACTTTGAGAAACTTTCATCTGTTGAACTTCACACTTAGCGGGTGATTTCTGAGGACGCAAAGATGCGAAGTCTCGAGTGTGCAGTGCATCAGATGAGTCGTTCTGCAAAACTTCTGCACCAGCTCCACCACCACCCCAGCATCCACCTGCAGGCTCCGTCTAAGAGGGTTAAAGATATGATCTCATCACGCCTCACATTTCTGCACATTTCTAAACGTTTCAAACTGTCTCAAACGTGAGTCGCCTAACTGAACTTCTATTCCTGCAGACAGTGCTGAGAGTGAACAAGGGTACGTCTGTGAGAGGCCCACATTTGTCCCACTGCAATCAGAGCTGACTGTGTTTGGGAGTAATCCTTAAAAAATGTAGAGTCATGTGTACGAGGAGGATGAATAATCTGCGCTCCATCTGAGCTGAGCTGTGATTAAGACCAGTCATTCATGTACTCGCTGATAACTGTAAGATGTTGAAAATAACCACAATAGCTAAATAAACTCTCCCATGTGATTCAGACGCACATGTTTAATCATATCTCATCATTTCATCACAGAGTGAGCCGTCATCTGTCTGAAACCGATGGGAACCATGTGACGGACACGATCGTCCCCTGCGGAGCGGCCCACATGTCCCTGCATGGGAACCATTTGGGATTTTCCACACGTGCGACTGATGTGGTTCCTCTACAAACATATCGACAGACCGCTAATCATTACTGTGGAGGAAACAGACGGCTGCTTCCTGTGACAGGTGTCATCGAGGCTGTTTGGACGTCATCGCATCCATTCAGCTTTTTTCTGACTTGAACCCTGAGGAGCCACAAACCTTCACATGTGGCCGAGACGTTTTTTCCATGGAGGAACCCTGAGCTGGCTTCCTCTTCTTCTTCTCTAATTGCAAACAAATGCACGGTTACGTAACAAGTCTTCCAGTTCTGCAGGTTGCACATTCCTCGACAGGTGTGCCCAGCTGTGGCCGCACATCACGCGCACATTCACATCTTTTAACTGTTTTCTTTTGTTCTCAAACAGCTGACTCCTACTTTGTTTCAAGTGAGTCAGTGGTGGATTCTGGGAAAGGGTTGGGTAAGGATGACCGGGGCTGATGGGAAATACATCAACACGCACACACGCCCAACACACACTTGAGCTTCAGATTGTTATGTATTTTATTGCTTTGGCAACACGGTCGTGACCGTCAGTGTGCCAACGATGATGAATGCTGAAGAGAGAGACACAGAAATGAAACCTTCTGAAGCTTCTGCTTCTGAGATTTCAAAATAAAAGCACGCAGACGAAAAGAAAGAAATGCTGTTAAAGCCTTGCACATTTGTTCCTCTATATTTGTGAGGACTCTCCTTGACCTGCCTAACCTTCACCATCACAACTGCATACCTGACCTCGACCTTTACCCTAACCTCCTAAAAACCAAATGTTAACCTTCAAACAGCGCTTTGAGGACGTGTTCATGTTTACATTTTAGTCCAACATTTTCTCTCTTTAAACTAAATCAATCAGCCTGATACAGGTTCAATCTGCTGTAAGGCGCCGTCCGTTCATTAATAACGTCCTGACGATGTTCTCCACCTGTAACATAGATCCTCAGAGATTCTATGTGTTTATGGAAACTTCTGGAACGTGACATTAGCAGGGTTCCCATTCTTTTTAAGAAAGAAGTTTCCAAGACATTTTCCAGGAGTTTTTCCTGACAATACAGGACAGCACTTGCTCGCAAACGTTCACATAATTTACCAGTGGGCCTAGCACTGACACATTTAACCACAGTTTTATTCTCCTTTTTTTAATGATGCGGGGTTCATTATGAGTGCCTTTTACACTGCCAGTTGAAGGCAGGATTATTACATATCGGGGCGAAGTTGTTCATTAAGCCTACATCTATCCAAGTTACACCTGAAAGAACATATACTGCAATATACTGAAAAAAAAAGATTGTAATATTCCAGTTTCATATTTTTCTATCGTCTTTCAGTTGGTTAGAAAGTCTCAAGGCGACAATCTTACATCACTTGCAGGACTCGATTGTGAATGTGACAGCTGTGGGAGCCCTGACTGGAGCTGCTGAGTGTGGGGCGAAATTAAATTCCAATTTTCCAGGACACATTAATTATTTCCAGGATATTTGGTCATTTTAATCAATTTCCAGGTGTTTCCAGGACTGGAAAACTAGTCTCTAAATGTCCAGATTTTCCAGGTTTTCCAGGACCCTGCGTTACACACGTAAAGCAACAGACTGAAGCCGTGCAGGTACAGCAGCACATTATGCACAACGCTGTCCGAGTTACGGGTTATCTCGGACAATGTCTCCCACCCGCTCCGTGATGAGGCACAGGAGCACGTCAAAGATGCACCACGGAACGGTCATTCCTGCCTGTGGCTGTCAGACTCTACAACTCCTCCCTCTGACTCTGTGACACACAGACACCACTTTAAACTGTGCACTGAACCTTACTGTACATAAGCTGGATGATGTGTAAATACACCTTTTTTTGCATCGTAACTTTATTTTTGCATTTCACTTTATTCTGGCAACTTTATTTAATTACAATGTTACAATGTTGTCCAAAGCGACGAACATCTGAGAGTTAATACAACACAAGCATCGATCGAGACAGGAGGGAACGAAGTCAGACAGAGCCAACAAACAGCTTCAAGAGCGACCGGACGCTGACAGGCAGTGTGTTGGGCGTTGTTTTTTTAATAATAACCATCATCATCAGCAACATCAACAAGATCAGTACAGTCATCATCATCATCATTAAAATCCTAGTCAGCATAAACTACATCCTCGATGGCATCATCATCACTAGCATCAACATCATTAAGGTCAGAGGCGTTCATAAAGAGCTGGGACTGTAGCTTCTTCTTAAAGGTGAAAGGGACTCTGTGGACCGAGTGGAGTTTGGTAGCTCGTTCCACCACCGGGGGACGACTGAGGAGAAGAGTCTAGTTAGAGACTTAGGGCCCTGGAGGGATATGAGCAGGGGAGGGATATGAGCAGGGGAGGGATATGAGCAGCGGAGGGATATGAGCAGGGGAGGGATATGAGCAGGGGAGTGATACGAGGAGCGGAGGGATATGAGCAGGGGAGGGATATGAGCAGGGGAGGGATATGAGCAGGGGAGTGATACGAGAAGCGGAGGGATATGAGCAGGGGAGGGATATGAGCTGCGGAGGGATATGAGCAGCGGAGGGATATGAGCAGGGGAGGGATATGAGCAGCGGAGGGATATGAGCAGCGGAGGGATATGAGCAGCGGAGGGATATGAGCAGCGGAGGGATATGAGCAGGGGAGTGACATTTGCTGTTTTGGGTTGATTGTAGACCAGTCGCGCTGCTGCGTTCTGGATCATCTGCAGAGGTTTGAATGTGCACGCAGGAAGGCCTGCCGGGAGGGAGTTGCAGTAATCAATGCGTGATATCACGAGAGCCTGCACTGGCATTCTGGCATTTATGTTTAAATCATAACAGATCCACTTCTCAGCATTTAATCTTCATCTTTATCTGTATCTTCTATTTTAAGCCGTATATTTCTCAATGCTTCTCTGCGTCAGAGCCTCTGTAACGCCCAAATTTCCCCCGGGGATTACTGAAGTATTTCTGAATCTGATTCCTCTTTTGCCTTATTTGCAGCAGCAGTGTTGGTTTTTACTGTAACAACTTTTATATATTCATCATCACTTCTTATTTAAACTGAGTGAAGCAGAAGGCCGGGGATCGCTCCTCTTAGTGCAGAAGAAGCGTCAGTGTTTCTGTGAGCGCACGGAGCCTGACACAGAAAGAGTTAAGGCTTATAACCACCTTCATGACACCTGTTGGTTTTGTGTGCATCGTTGTCAAGCTGCCGCTTTGGGACGTCCTCACCTGCAGGGTGGGTCGGATTCAGGGAGATCTGCAGACGCCCCTCAACCAATCCAACCAGTCACAGGATGCGTTGCTTGTATTTTGACAGATTAGCTCAGTCGGGGAAAACATCACAGATTTTAAATGTCCGACAGCCCATCACTAACACGTTAGTCCCGCCTCCTCTCGTTAAAACAAAACATACGTGCGTCACAGTTTTTAGAATCAACCATCTTTTTTAGCTCGTCAACGTCTCGTGGAAAAAGGTCGTCATCGTCACAGTTTACATTAACGACATCAACACTGCTCTGAGAGGTGAGTCCTCGCCGTCTCCAGGATTCAGACTGACACGAGACAGAAATAAAACAGCACACACTCACATTAATGAGATAAATACCTCCTACACACACACACACAGATCTGCCAAGTTACCGAATGGAAAAAGTGAAGCGGATGCTGAATAAGTTGATTTTCTGCTTGTGCAAACCCCAATCTGTCTATCATTAGTTCATGTTAATGCAGAAACCATGCAGACGTGCAGAAGCGTCAGGCTCCTAACATCCGAATCATGATGCCGTTGCATCGCCTGACGTGAGCGGCTCGCACAGACCCCGAGTTAGTCACAAGATGATCAACGATCACCCAACGTCGGGTTTTTAATCACATGAACTTAAAGCAAGTTTAATTTAAAGCCTGTAAAGTGATGAAACAAGCCTGAGAAAGAAAAGTTCAGCGTCTTCTTTAGGGTCAAAGTTCATCATTAGAAGAAAAGCGGTTCAACATGTTCCTCCTGAAGACTCCAAAAGGTCCTCACAACAATCACAAGCATTGACGTGTTTGACACTTGAACCAGACGACAACATCAGGATCATCCATCATAAAAACGCCCCCTCAGAAACCAGAAGGAGGAAGTCGTCTGTTAATTACATAATCTGTGATTGTCCTGCTGCTGCGCTGACGTCTGTGCTGTAAACCAGAAGTACGGCTGCATTACTGTACATCTTGCGCAATTTTCCTTTACACAGTGTGTGTGTGTGTGTGTGTGTGTCTGTGTGTGCGTATGTGTGTGTGTGCGTGTGTGTGTGTGTGTGTGTGAGAGAGAGAGAGAGCCTAATTTTATTACTGTGTTACTGTATTGGTCTGATAAAGGTTAATCGAGTGACGAGGCCGCAGCACAGGACCGACCCTCGCCCATTATTCATCCCTGCTGCTGCACACTCAGCAGCGCTGTGAAGGTTACAGCTGATTCGACGAGCTCTGGAAGGAAGGGATAAATAGTTAAATTAAAGCATCACAGGCTCATCCGCAGTGTCCTTCAAGACACAGACAAGAAACCCGTCTCACCTGCTCAACAACACCAGCGTCTGGGTCGTAATGGAGGCGCATTAAAAGCAGGCGAGCCGAGACGGAGACATAAGTTTGGTTTGTCCATTCCGGGCTACTGTAGAGAGCAGCTTCCTCTGTAGATTTAAAGATAACAATAACACAACTCTCTCACACACTCTTACCTGTAAGCTAAATAACGATCTGATCCTCAGCAGACAGAAAGCACGCTGCCTGATGGAGACGACAGAAAACAAATCTTAAACCACTTTAGAGCTACGAATAAGCTGATGGAGCATTCTGAACCTTTACTACAACCTGCAGCTGAGACACCTGTTACACGTGGGGTTACGTGTGCCAAACGTGCGCGAGGTGTAAACAAACAGCGCGTGCTTCAAATACACACAGACGCCGTTTCGCCTCTGTTACGACTTCGATGCCGGCTCAGAGGCGGAACGACTTCACCCCACCATTACGCCTCTGTCTGTTCTACATAGAAGACGGAACGTAACAGAGGCGTAATCATCCCGCCTTGAACTGGCAGTGTAAAAAGCCCTGAATACGCAGGCACTCAGTAAATGCAAAAGCAGCGCACAAAGAGCGCTGCCCCCCCCTCGTTGAAAACGACTACACAAAAGCCCCCTGCTGCTGAAACGCGCTCTGTCTGATCGGGCCCTTAACCTCTCAGGGACTCCTCGTGCTCTCTATAGAAGCATCTGTGATTCTCTCCTACTCATTTATCCCTCATCGTCTTTGTCATTTATTTGATCCCTTTTGTGTTGCGGTAGAATTTCAATTCTTCCATAAAAGTGTATCTAGAAACGACATAATTATGTTTATTTTCCCTGTTGAAATTGTAACACTTTGACTCCACATCCTGCTCGTGTTTACATCCTTTAAAGAACCCACAAGAAAAGAGGACACGTGTTGTTCTTGTTCTCATGTCCGCTGAAAGGAGACTTTCATACAGTTGTTGTCATTAATATCGTGTTTGCTCGAACCCTAATCGACAGCAGATGCTCGCTTGGTCTGCGTCCATCACAATCTGCAGTTTTTCATGAGTTAATATTCTCAATACTCAAAGTTAGTTGCAGTTTCTGTCCAGCTGTGGGCCACCTGTTTGCTTCGCGTGCGTTCCCTCGTCCTGTCCGCATGCAAACATCTATTTCCATTTACGCCGTTGCCGTGCGTGGGGCTGCAAAAACAAACTGGATTTATGCTCGCGATGATATCAGGGCGGGCGAATGCCTCCATAACCAGCAACTGGATCCTCGCTGGCTGTCAATAAGCGGAGCGTGGGCTGCGTTTACCCCTGAATTATTCTGCTGCTTAGCTCCGTCCAAACACTGCGGTGCCTCGTAATGTGAGCCAGTTCAAACAGTTTGACATCCACGTTTATTCTGCACCCTGCACCGCAAATTTGCAACAAAACTGCGCCAAACAAACTCTCGCACCATACTCTGCTCATGGAGCGACTCTGTCTATTGTTTCATTTGATCTTTTGTATATTTATTTTATTGTGAGCACGTATTGTGTTTGATGAAAGCCACATTTCCCACCGGGGAGAGTTAAAAAATCCTCGAAACCTCGACCCCGAGCGCGGCCTGTGTCGGAGCAGGAGAGTGTTACCCAACTGGAGCGAGACAGCTGCAACAATATGAGAGAGAGACGCAAAGAGAGGAGGGGGTGAGAGAGTAAAGATGGCAGGGGGAGAGAGAGAGAGAGAGAGAGACAGGGGGAGAGAAAGACGAGGTCAGCGAGGTTCTATTTTTATCTCGCCCGAGTCGTGTCTCGGCTTGAATGGAGGCAAAGAAGAATTGTGTTGAAAGGCGCGTGCACACAAATTATTTCATAACCTTGGCACACAGCAGGCTGCTGAAAGCCAGTGATTTCTGTGTGTGTGTGTGTGTGTGTGTGTGTGTGTGTGTGTGTGTGTGTGTGAAATCACGAAGCCATCATCGCAGCCTCACTCTGACCTCCCCGGGGAGCTCCTCTTCTCAACGCAACATTTGTGTGTTGCACTGATGAGTATTTTTATGATGTCTTTTCTCACTGCGGCTCGTTCCTCTCGTATTACCTTTGTAGTCCTTGTGCAATGTTTATATTACAGTGTGTGTGTGTGTGTGTGTTTGTGTGTGTGTGTGTGTGTGTGTGTGTGTGCGTGTCGGGGCAGGTACTTTTACAGCTTGCTAACATACTTTTTTAGTCCAACAACCACAATGTCTGCGTCAAACCAAAATCATCCCAGCTACTTCGCCTGGTGGTAATTTAGCTCCCAGGAATGTGTGTGTGTGTGTGTGTGTGTGTGTGTGTGTGTGTGTGTGTGTGAGTGTTTTACAGCTGACTTTCGTTCCATTTCTGGTTTTGGTCACATTGAAATTCTGTCCACTCCTGCTGGTGTAACTACTTAGATTGAAGGAATTTGGCAAAAAAACACAGTCAGAAACCATCTTGAAATATTCCTTTTAAGTGAGAAATACCAGTAAAACCAGTACAGCCAGTACAACCGTATATCAACAGGGACAGCTAGATTAAAAATAGAATCTGTAACAGCGTTAAACTGTCAAGAAACCAGTGAAATCAGCTTAAAAACCAGTTGTTAGACGTGTTGCAGACACACAAAAATGCTGTGAAAAAAACACACACAGTGTAGGGCAGAGTGCCTCTCCTGTTCAACAACCTAAAAACCTGTGACAGCCACCTCCACAGGATCATCCATCACACCGTACGACAGTCACAAACAAGGTGGGAACAGTCCACAGGAAAGTAAAGTGTAACAGTTAAGAAACCAGTTCTCAAATCAGTTGTTTATAATCTACTGAAACCAGGTCGACTGTACATCAGCGCAGAGACGCTGCAGCTGCTCTTTGACGACCACTTCAGCAACAACTCCATCCATCTGCTTATCTGAGTCTAGTTAGCCCAGGCGTCCCTCTCCCCAGCATTTTCCAGCTCCTCCCGGGGGATCCCGAGGCGTTCCCAGGCCAGACGGGATATATAATCCCTCCAGCGAGCTCTGGGTCTGCCCCGGGGTCTCCTCCCAGTTGGACGTGCCCGGAAAACCTCCACAGGGCAGCGCCCAGGAACCTCAACTGGCTCCTCTCGATGTGAAGGAGTAGCGGCTCTACTCTATGGCTGAGCCCAGACACCCTGCGGAGGAAACTCTTTCTTTCAATCTGTACCCAAAGCTCATGAGCACAGGAGAGGGTTGGGACGTAGATCGACTGGTAAATTGAAAGCTTCACCTTACGTGTCAGGTTTAGGACACAACCCTGAATCACTCTCTCCATGAAACGTCACATTTTCAGAAAATAAAAACACTGAAGTTGATGGAAAATGTACTTTTTAGGAAGTGACAAAACCGCTCGGTCTCATGCTGCTGATTTATGACCTCACACACAAATCCTCCTGCTGTCTGCTGTCCTGTAAGAAACATCCGAGCAGTGGAATCAGGTGAAGTGTCACGGCCGGTTAGGAGGCTTACCTGACGGTCTGCACGTGCTCGGTTTGGTTTCAGTGGGAGTCCTGACAGGAAGTGTCCTCATGGGGCCGTCCTGAAGGAAAACAAACAACAGACAGATCATGAGTGTGAGTGAAGTTAACCCTTAAAACGCTGCTATCAAATTCTGTCAGTGCCTACAGTGGTATCTATGCTCTTTGTGAGTATTTTTAATGCTTTATATCCAAAGAATCTGTGAGACCAAAGAATCTGTGAGACCAATTCTTAAATGTAACGTATGATAATAAATTATAAGACCTGATGAAGGAGGTTTTAATTTTTTAATTTTTTTTGTCATTAAAAACATGCAGAAATTACATTTTTAGGTCATTAAAAAATGCAAAAATTATATTTTTCTATCATTAAAAAATGCAAAAATATTTTTTTTGTCTCATTAAAAAAATGCAAAAATTACTTTTGTCATTAAAGAAATTCAAAAATTTATTTTTTTATCATTAAAAACATGCAAAAATTACTTTTGTCATTATAGATATGCAAAAAATATTAACATTTTCTCATTAAAAATAAAAAAAAAATCATCAAATATTACTAAATAAATACATAAAACATATTGGTTCAAAATAATTCTGAATGCAGAAATAAACAAATATCTAAAATGTTTTGTTTTTGAGAAACGCTCATTTTTAGGAGCAGAGTGAAAAGGTGTTTGCATTCATTCATTCATGTTTCGTCTGCAAAAGAAATACACTGCTTATGGTATTTTTCTGTTTTTAAATCAATTAAACAGTCTTTGTGTCGGTGTTTAATTGTATAATCAAGTGGTTTTACGGTTTTTATGTTTGTGGATTTAATCAGGGGTTTATGTGTGTGTGTGTGTGCGCGTGTGTTTCTAAAGGAGTCCGGTCACTATCGCAACAGGAAATAAACAGGATGTGGCGGAGGAAGTGGTCACTGGAGGTGTGAAGCAAAAAACCCCTCCTCTCCTTTTTTGTACACTCATTCAGAAAACGCGTTCTTCAGCAGGAAGACATGAGAGAGAGAGAGAGAGTGGGCGAGAGAGACTGGGGGAGAGAGGAGGGGGAGGAAGAGAGAGACTGAGTAAGAGAGAGGAGATGGGGACAGGAAGAAGGAGAAGTGACGGAAAACAGGAGAAATGGGAGAGTAAGGGAGAAGGAAAAAGGGGAGAACCAGAGAGAGAAAGACAGGGGTGAGACAAACGGGGTGGGAGAGAAGAAGCAGAGAGGACCAAAAGAAAGATGAGACGATGGGGGAGAAAGAAGAGACAGACGGAAAGAAGGAAGAAGAGAGGCTGAGAAAGAGAAATGGGCAGGAAGAGGAAAGAAGAATATTCAGAGGGGGGAGGGATGGGGAGAGTGAGAGTGAGAAGCAACAGGTGGAGGGAAAGAGGAGGCAGAGGGGGAGGAAGACGGGAGGAAAGAGAGAGGAGATAAAGAGAGATGGGGAGAGCAGAGGGAAGCAACAGGAGGAAGGAAAGAGAAGGGGGGGACAACAAGGTGCAGGAATAATGAAAAGGAGAGGGGAGAGATGCTGGAAGGGAGGGGTAAGAGAGAGAGAGAGAGAGAGGGGATCGGGTGGGAGGAAAGAGAGAGAAAAGATAGTGGGGGAGAAAGAGAGACAGATGGGAAAGAAGAGAGGAAGGAAAGAAAAGATGTAAGGGGGCGAAAGAGACAAAAAAGAGGTTGAAGCCTGAGAAAAAAGGGAGCGAGGAGATACAAAGAAAGGAGGTGAGAGGAGCAGAGAGGGAGAATGAGAGGAGCAAGAGTTGAGTGAAAGAGGAGACAGAGGGGGAGAAAGAGAGAAAGAAAAAATGTGAAAGAGAGAGGGGAGGAAGAAGAGAGAGGAGGCAAAGGGAGGAGAAAAAAGAAAGGGAAAGAGAGAGATTTAGAAAGGGGGGGTAGAAGGATAAGGGGAGTGGGAGGAAAAGGGAGAGGGGAAGTAAGCAGAGATGGGAGAAGAAGAAAAAATAAGACATGGGGAAAAAGAGAGGGAAGGAGGTGAGAGAGAGAAAGGGGGAGATAAATGGGCGAGGGAAGAGAGGGGCAAGAGAGAGAGGGGAAAGGGGTGAGAGTGACCGATCCACAATGTCCACAATGTGTCGGAGAACGGAAACACACGCGCATCCATACACACACCGACATCGTTATGGAAGGAAAACATCAAAACACACCGTGACAGAGAGCTGGACAGTCACATGTTTCTCACACACACACACACACACACACACACACACACACACACACACGGTAGGACTGATGTTTTGGGATCAGATTTTTCCGATTCGCCGTCTTTCCTCTGCGCTGCCAGGACGAAGGCAGGGAAAAACTATGACACTGTTTTTCTGTTTCATGTCTGTCAAAACACACACACACACACACACACACACACACACACACACACACACGCACGCACACGCACACACACAGCCACGCTGACTTGTGTGTGTGTGTGTTTCCATGTGAGCTCGGAAAATGAAGCTGCTTTTTTATTGGACTTTTTCTGACAACATGATCACACTTAATCTGCTACACTGCTCCTCGGCATGTTTTACCCATAATCCTTTGCTACTGAGTCCGGTGAGTGATTCCATGACTCATTGGACCTGACATGAAACTGATCAGGTGTGGTTATTGATCATAATACCACAGCTGTTTCTGCAGTGGGAGCTGACATGAGTAACTCCTTGTCTTTTCATCTGTTGACCTTTGACCTACAAAATAAAAGCCTGTATAAAAGTGATGTTTGGATGAAGGCAGCTGCTGAAATCCTGATCTCATTTCAGTGTCTGTATCACGGAGTCGCCTTAATGAGGTTAAGATCATTAGTGTGAAGGTAAACAGACTGAATGAAGCTGATGTAAGATATGTGACACCGCCGCCTTTAAAGGGAAAACCCATGAATTATTGCTTTTATAGAAACTGCTGACATTTATTTTGTAGGAGTGGATGTTTTTCTTCGGAAGATTGCAAAATAAAAGACATTTTTCGCCTTTCCTTCGCCTTTACTTGGAGCCATTAATGCAACTTTTATGCACTTTTAAAGAGATGTTTTAACGGTCAGCAAGAAATATCTGGTTCAAGTAATTAAGGAATTCTTGTTTTTTGTAGAACAGAGACGCAAAGAAGCAAGGAAGGCTACATCAGCTTTGACAGTTAGCTAACGTTAGCTAGGAAATCGATTCCCATTCGTCAAAAACAACCAACAAATGGTAACGTGAAAGGACAGATAGGGTCAACATCGATGGGGCATTCCATTTGTGAGCTAATGTTAGCTTGCTCCCACACACACAAAAAGCTAGCTAGCTTACATCATGTAACCAATCCCTGGACTGATCTGGCTGGTAAATTGGCTAGTTCGCTCTTTGACATTAAATAACTTTATTTATGTAGCACTTTTTAAAAACAAGTTACAAAGTGCTTTACAATTAAAACAAGGCACAGAGTAAAATCAGGCAAAAAACAAACTGCAAAGGCTCTGTCACCGACCAGTCGAGATTTAGGAACCTCTAGAAGGGCCCTGCCAGAAGGTCTCAGGAAGCAGTCAGGTTCATAAGGAGTGAGCCGCTCACAGATACAAGCTGGAGCTTTAAAAACAAGCACTAAAATCAATTCTAAAACTCACAGGGAGCCAGTGAAGGGCAGCACGGACTGGTGAGATATGGTCACTACTCTTGGAGTTGGTTAAAAGCTAACCTTAGCCAGCTTCCTTTGGCTAGCAAAATGCTATCTGATTGGATATATTAGTTGGCTACTTAGCCTCATAACTTTACAAGCTAACTTATGAAAAGACTTACACACCTTAGCTTTGTTCCATTACATTCATTTATTGTTGGCTCAAATATATATAATACACTACCAATGTTTTGTTGTATTTCACGCTATATTAGAGTCGCAAGAGTTTGACAGTATGTTTGAGGTTTCATAAATCTATGACATCACCAACCAACAGAGGAGAGTCAATCCCTCATTTTAAAGCACGAGGTTGGTCTGACACTGTCCCATGGAAACGCCAAAACAAACAACATGTCGGCCTGTTTGGGAATATTTTCCCAGTCTGTCGGTCCTTGGGTCGGTCCAATAGGCTCACACCGTCATAAATCAAAACTTAGGAAGTTTTGGTCACGGCAGCATTTCACATTTAACTGAAATAGAAGGAAATTGTGCCGTTGTTGGGGACTATTTTCAGCTGCGGATGAATCCACATTTGGTTCTCTAGTAAGTGTTTGAAGCAGCCTGACAGTGTTTGTGGGATTGAGACAAAATAAACTACAGTGTGTGTTCACGGTGATAAGAGGAACATGTCATCCAGTGAAACAGGGAGGCTCATCGGTGTGTTTTTAATGGTTTACTGACAAAAACTGAGCTTGATGGCAAAGATGAAGAAGATATATCAGGCGGTGAGAATAGTTGTTGGTAGTATTGTTTTAGTTTTGGCCCTTGGATGGAATTTGTGTGCAATGATAAAAAATGTCATAAGCAACCTCACGATGTGAAGCGCTCTCCTTTTCAACAACAGAATCTTGTCATTTTTGTAATCGTTTTTCTGAGCGGACTTTGGTTGGAGAGGAATGCATGTTTAACACTTTTATCTTCTTACTCATCTTCACCAACAAGAAGAATCCAAACTCAGCCAAAACCTGCTTCCTGTCAGCTCTTTGGGAGCTTACAGATATGTGGAAAGTCTGATTTGCAAGAAGTAAAAATACTTCAAACTTCTGACAAAGCTGGCATTGAGCAACATACATTTCAGATTGTTTTATGTCGACTGTTTCAGCCGAGGTTACTTGTTAAACAGCATCACACAGGCAGCTTCCTTCAGAGGGTTTTTCTTATTTATGCTCCAGCTGGATTTGGAGTTTGAACCGACAACCATCCAAGTCAACAAAGGCTGTGATCTTTTAGACTTCCCCAACTTCATATCCATGAACATGCAGAAGACATCGTCGCCTTCGAGTACTTTTAAAAACAATCCTCCCGTGTTTGGAGTGGCGCAGTGAGTGTGGAAAGAATGAGGAGTTACAGATGAAAGGAAAAAGTCAGCAGTGAGAGAAGGGATGACATGCAACAAGGTCACAAGTTGGATTTAAATCCACAACATCTGGAATACATGGCTGCAGGCTGGGAAATTACCAGCAGCCACCAGCCAAACTCTGGCAACTCGTGGCTGCGACTGGTAAGCTTGTCTACTGGACCCAGAATTGGCAGTTCATCAAGTATCATTTGGAGTTTGATTCTGTTCTAAGAAGCGTGTTTGGGCGCCAAAACGGGGAAGGAAGCAAGTGAATTTTGGAATCTGCTCACCAACGTAGGCTGGCAGATAGAGCGCTCCAGCATCCTTCCCATCAGCCTGCACAGCCAGTAACAGAGAGTCGATGTAAAAAACAACCTTTAAAGCCATGTGACTCTGTCAAAGCAAAGGATTGAATTTCACTAATTGCATCCCTCCCTTTCAACTACTTTTCCTACCGTCTTTCCAAACTGGAAGCTGGAAAGATCAAGGTAGAGAGGAGACGAAAGAGGGCAGAGGAGAAACAAAGAGTTGTGGAAAATGTATCCCTTGATTTTCCATCCAGCGCAGACTGGGAAGTAAAAAGGCCTCCGGGTGAGATACAAATTTGGATTCTATTTTCATCTCTTCCCTATTCCCTTTTTTCCTCGTCTTACCTGCCATGAACCCGTCTCTTACAGCCATCCACTATTTGTGTTTCTGTTTGTGTCGTTGTCTTGCCTCTCATGTCCCGATTCTTTCCAGCTGTGTTTTTATAAAATTAAAACAATCAACCAACCCGGCAACCAAGCAAACAACCAGCAAACAATATAACAAGCAATCCAAAACAGCTATTGCAAAGTCAAAACAGCAAATAAATCAAATGACCATTTGGACATTTTGGAAAACTCAAACATTTTTCGGAGCTGTGAGCAGCCACTGACACAATTATTCATCAGCTCGGCCATTCAAACGACAAAGGGCGAATAAGTCTCACTGAATTTGGCTGCAAGTCTCTACATGTCTCTCGCCAAGCTTCCTTTTACTCAATATTCAATTACTCCAAATATGAAAATGCCAAACAAATCAATCACTAAAATGTCAAACATATGAGAGGACCATTACAGGCTACGTGTTTTAAAGGATGGATCTTCCATGTACTTTTTGTGGTGCTAAACCAAACTCAAACTGTTGAATACACAAAGGTAAAGGTAGCACACACACACATCTTCAAGACAAAGTTGACTCATCTCCATCTCATCATTTTATCTGAGGATTTCAAACAAACACGCTGAAGTTTCCAATTAGTGGCCTTCATCAAAGAAAGGAAAAACATAGTTTGTTGAACAAGTCAATAACTTTTAACCAACTGATCAATCAAGCACCAATCAAGCCAATTAAAAAATCTGCCATAATTACAAACATCTGTACAAGCTGAGATACATCAAATTAAACCAACCAAGCAACCAAACCAAACAGCAAACAAATTAACAAGCACGCCCCAACATCAACCAATCATCAAAGAGCCTGAGTTCTGCAGCTTGTCACCATTCAGCCATCCATCCACCGGACCACAGAGAATCCAGTGTTTCAACAAAAACAACCAGATAACTTCATCATCATCTGAGCAAAGCATCTATCCACACACTCGACAAAGAAGTCACCATAACACAAACACCTGTACGTGTATGGTATTTACAGATCAAACCATCGGGCAATCCAACCAACCCGTTCATCTATAGCAATCATCCAAAGTGAGAGTACGTTTTCAACAGATTCAGAGCATTAGAAGGTTGAGCAGCAGTTTGTATTATCTTTGGCTCTTTGATCATCCAACATAACAGCCAACAAACTATCCGAACCCAACGTCAGACCGTCATCAAATGTGCTCTGTTACGCAGAGAGTCACCATTTAGCCATTTATCTCACCCAATCCCCAAGCAAGCATCAAAATCATCTCAGCGTCTATCCACACGATCAGCAAATAAGTCAGCCAAAACAAAAACATCTGTTCGTCTGCACAGACTAACTGACTGGTGTTTACAGATCAAACTACAGGACAACCAGACCAACCCTTACATCGATACCAATCACACAAAGTTTTCAACAAGTCCGTCGTCAAAGAAACAAACAACCATCCACCAAACAGCATCAGTCAGTTTACTTCTTTACTTTCTTTGGCTCGTCAACCATCCAACAAAACAGCCAACAAACGAACCAAACCCAGCGTCACACAATCATCAGATGTGCTCTGTTTCGCAGAGAGTCGTCATTTAGTCATTTAGCTCAAAAAAACCCAAAGCAAGCTTCCAATATTTCAACTAAAACAACCAAATTGCCATCATCTAACCAATCAACAAAGAGAGTCAGAAAAAGAGTCATAACACAAACATCTGATTGTCTGCACAAACTAAGTAACTGGTACCAACCCCGACATTAATGAGCCCAAAGTCAAAAACAGCAATCCACCAATCAGCAGCTTTTGTAATATCTTTGGCTCTGGACCATCCAACAAAACAGCAAACAAGCTAACCGACCCCAACGTCACACAATCATCAAAGATCTGTTGAACAGAAAGTCATTACTTAGCCTTTCATCTAACCGAACCCCGAAGCCAAACGACCAAACTAACCCGTATGTTACAGCAAAGCCTCCATGTCACTATTTAACCATCAAACCAACAACTAACCACCACAAGTATTTCTTTCTCTAACGTTCAACCAAACAACTATCAGCAGTCCATCAAAATAAGACATTTCATTCTAACTATAAAAGTGGTAAATATTATTATCAAATTCCATCGAAACAACTTGTGATTCAGAATGATGAAAGAAGAACACTCATCACCTCGGGGACGTCCAACATCACACGCTGAACATAACAACACACACAGTGAACATGATGTTAAAAAAACAAGTATCCAAAAATAAGGATCATAAAAAAAACATCTTTAAATGTGAATATTTACGGATTAAGAAGAATATTTATGTGACATAGATTTTTGGGGCTTTATGGTCGTGCTGCACTGTAAGGAGAAGGTACAGAGGAAGGAAAATGCCCAGTTTATATTTCACTGTTAAGCTGCTCATTATGGAGCCAGACACCAAACACACACACACGCACGCACGCACGCACGCACGCACACACACACACACACACACACACACACACACACACACACACACACACACACACACACACACACACACACACAGACCACAGAGGAATTTCCTAGTTTCATATAAAACTGATAATGGGATGTGTCCCAGCGGGAGTGGAAAATCAGAGGTGACTTACGAGCCTCCACATTCCAACCTCATACACACACACACACACGCGCGCACACACCTCTTTCCTCGATCACACACACTCAAACACACTTCACCTCTGGGAAAATAAGCACAGCGATGGAGAGAGAGAGAGAGGAAAGTTTGGCGGGCAGAAAACAGTTAACTCTCTAAGTTTCCGTGTCTCCACAGCGTCGGGCCTCTTGATGGTTTTTCTTTCGTTTTGACGGAGATGGAGAAGTCGGGGGGGCATTTCTCAACATGTTGCTACAGATAGGGATCCGGTTAGAGTTGTATTCGTAGAACGAGAGGGAAGAGAGAGAGAAAATACGATGAAAGAGGATGTGAGTAAAGGCACGGTCATTACAGAGAGGAGAAGAAGAATACAGGCAGGGAATACAAAGACTCAAAGGTAGAGGGAGGGGAAATCAAAGAGAGGGCAGGAGAGTGAATAGATTGAACTGAGGTGAGAAGACAAAAAGTTTAAAGAAGTAAAGAAATCCGCTTCTTTCTCTTGTGTCCCTCCATCATTCTTCTTCTCTTCCTCTAATCCTTGTTCATCTTTCCGTTTTCATCTCTACCTCTACATCATTTTTTATCTCACAGCTCAATACGACCAAATCTGTGTGGATAATTAATAATAGAATCGCTCTGGTTGTCATCTGGCCTTGGTCAGTACACTGCGGGAACCCTGACCTAAAGACAAGCTGAGCTAACGCTAACAGCAGCCACAGAGGGCTAAAGAGACGCTGATTTTTAAAGTGACAGTGCTTTATTTTCTGTTAAATTATCTTTACTTTAAATACCAAGAAATATAGCCGTTATTATTGTGATGGTGAAACAGTTATTGTGGATACTTTGCTAGCTTTGACCAACGTTACACACTGCTAGCATCAATACAAGATCATTTACCAGAAATCTGTTTGTTTGTTAGCGCTCTCAAACAGCAGTTGTTAGTGGCATATCTTAGATATATATATATATATATGTGTGTGTGTGTGTGTGTGTGTGTGTGTGTGTGTGTGTGTGTGTGCTTTTGCTGCTACAGTTTGAAAGGGAAGGAAACCAACAGAATATTTTAGGATGGCTGTTATTTATGGAATAAGCTCGGTGCATTGACTGACGTACCCGCTAAGCCCTGACGCTGCATTCAGGCAGTCCTGGACGCATTGCTGATACTCGTATTGGTACCAGAACAACTCTTACTCCATCATCCCTGTGTTTTATTCTCCACACTTCCCTCCATCATGCTCTTCTGCTCTATCAAAACCATCATTCCTCAACTCAACTTTATGTGTTCAGCACTTTTTCATGCTAACACGCAGACATAAGATGAGAACAAACATTTGCATCATCACCTTTTTCTCCTCCTCCGTCTGTTGGCGCCTACGTCACCCCGTCCAGTCTCCCTCATCTCTACCTCCATTAATCAATCCCTCATTTCCTGCATCTTTCAATCAATCCACCAACATCCCTCCATCTCTGCCTCCATCTGTATCCCTCCTTACTTTCACTTATTCCCGTCTGCCTCCATCTGTCCATCCCCTCTCTTCTCCCATCATCCCTCCATCACGAAGCTCTGTTTGCCAGGCGACCAGAGGCTATGATATGCTGCCACTTCCTGCTGAGTGTGTGTGTTTGTTTGTGTGCGTGTGTGTGTGTGTGTGTGCGTGTGTGTGTGTGTGTGTGTGTGTGTGTGTGTGTGTGTGGTCCTGGCAGCGTTTGCAGCACAGAAGGTATAAGGGGCTTATACCTGCAGAGACAGAGAGATGGAGTGAGTGAGAGAGAGATGAATGAGGAAAGTGTCGTAAAAGTGGACGTCAAGGTGATGCAGCCACCTGTCCTGCCTGAGCGCGCGCGTGTGTGCGTGTGCGTGTGTGCGTGTGTGTGTGTATGTGTGGATACTCAGAGGGAGCTGGGTTGTGTTTGGTAACATGAGTTTTGTGGTTGAGTTACTTCACTGTACAAACACACCAAAGGGAATATAGGTCAGACAGAGCTGGACGGACGGACGGGGAGGACCAAACGGAAGAAAAAAGTTAAATAAAGTTTGAGCAACTTGAAACTCTAATAAAGTATTTTTTAGTAACTAAATTATATGTGCTGTTACTTAATTACACTCTTGATTGACCCTGGGCTCGTCTGTCGTGTTTATTACGTCTGCTGTCACACAATTCTGCTGAAGGGAACGTCACCTTTAGGCTGGTTTAAAGGTATTTTCTGCACATATGAAGGTAGCGATTTAAAGCGAAGATCTGAATCTGAATAAAAAATAAGTGACTGATTCCCAAGCGGGGGGGAATTGGGTTATTTTACAGGTGTGCCTATTCTATAATCGAAATAAAAGCAGAGAGAAAATGTATAGAAAAGAAGATAAGAGATAATAAACTACTAAAGAATGTAAAAATGTTTCAAACTCAGTTGGATAAATATTTAACATAAGTAAAAAGCAGGACTGCAGCTGTAAAGAAACTTATAACAGAAGAAACAACTAAACATGCCATATAAACACACATTTACACAACGTGCCACCTTGTGTAAATGTGTTACCCCGGGTTTATATTTGCACACGCAAGTCAAAACCAAACTTCTGCCTTTTGCATGCAAACAGTAGACAAAGTATTTTATATTCTATTCTCTATCTAAAAAGAAAATCTGTGTGTTGCATCCTTTCTAAAGTAATAATGAAAGAGTTGGTTGGTTTAGGAACGTGCAAACACTCAGTATAAGTTCAGAGATGATGTGTGATGAGGCTGTGCCTTCATGTCAGCAAAGTTCACACAATGTAAATGTGATGGAAGATATTTGTATACTTAAAGGACCATTTAGCTTTATAATAGCTTAGGCCCTATGCTGCATTCATGTCATAATAATAATAATAATAATAATAATAATAATCATAAATGTATGTAGCAGCTGTCATGCGGAGATGAAGCCCACAGTGCAACAACAAGATCACAATCACACATTCACAATTACAAACAAAAATGTGAACGCATGAAAAAAAGAAAAGCAATAGAAAACAAACAATAAGATATTATCAGTGATAAAGCAAGATTACCACTCATGAAACAGAGCAGAGGTCAGGTCTCTATGTGTTCGTGCAGACAGACAGCACAGAGGAAACAGTCGCACAGCAGCGTGGAAGAGCAGGACGGCAAACCAAAACATCCATGATGATAAGTCGTGACAGTGATGTTATATTGTTTAGCTCTTTCTTTATATTCTATATTCTGGATTTAATGTTAAATGTCTTTGGAAATATTACTGCTTTTTTGCCATTGTCAGCGTGGACATCGAGTATCGAGCAGCATCAGTGTCTGCACTGTAGAAACGGCGTGTTGACGCACAAAAATGAGTTACTTCAGAGAGACCGTTGTTCCCCCCCTTGTTCAACATCTGTTAGTAAAGTCGTGCAGGATGCTAACACATTAAAACCAGTGAAAAGAGAATATAACAAGTTTACTGTAACTGTTGCTCATTTAATATGACTGTTCTGTTTCCTTCCACTGATATGATATCTGTCTGTGTCCATGTGATGCAGCGTTCACATGTTTTTGTTCCATCAGTTATGCTAGCTTTGTACTCCCCTAGCTTGTTGCTAACATCTTGTCATGCAGCAGCACTAAAAGAAATCAGTGAGCTGATGGGACAGGTCGTGATCACGCCTCAGGTCAGCCGGAGTTATTAGAAAAAGATAAACTGCGACTGTTGATCGTGAACATCGATCGCGGCTGTGAGCCTCACGTCCACGTTAATGTGTGACCTGTTGCACTCGGTGTGTTTGTTGTGCACACGGGGATTATTACGACATTTCAGGAGCTCTCACTTTCAGCTCGACCTCCAAGTAAAGTGGTTTAGATCATCAGGATAAAAGTGTTGGCCCGTTTACAAGCAGCGGATGTCCCCATTAGGAGTGTACTGTAGCTTTGTTGCTATGCAGGTGAAGACAACGCTCTTATAACTGATCAGAAAACAGCAGAAAAACAAGTGGAAATCAAATCCACTTATTTTACCTGCATCTAAAAGTCTTGATGTCAAACTGTCCTTTCATCCTCTCTGACGGCTGCCAGCTCAGGTGCACGCCCACTATCCCGTCTCCATCGTATGTTTATTCAAAATAGACAACAAGCTACTTCATGTGCAGCAGAGGATTTTCCCTAAGAAACAGCTGACACGCAGACTTTACCCAGCAACAGCAACACACAACATGCACTAAAATAAAGGCAGTCAGTGTGATGGATCAGCTGTCTGAGCAGGATGATTTTCATACTGTACGCAAATGAGCAGCGACGTGTGCGGAAGCAGGAAGGAAACGACCACAACAGTACTTTGGAAGTCGTTAGCAGCCATGAAAGGCTTCGTTTTTGTTCTGCAGCAGCTTAAACGTGTCTTACAATCATTCGCACATTGTTAGCTGTAATGCTAACGTAGCTTCCCCTTGTTATTTGGAGCCTGTGCTAGCTCGTCGTGATGATCAAAACTCTCATCTTACAGCTCCGAAAATCTCCCCTCGGTGAGCAGCGTTATCTCAGCAGAAGTAAAACCATCAACTGTGGCCTCAGACACACATCGCCTACTCACCCGCCTGCAGAGCATCGCACAGAGCGTGCACGCACATACACACACACATGCACGTGCACAGAGCACGTGCACATACCAGAGCAGAAGCAGCTCACTTCACTGTCTGAGAATTTGTGAATGGAAAAATGGTTTAACACACTTGGCGGTCCAGCAGGACTTCCTACGCTTCTTTTCTAGGAGGACTGGAGGAGATTGTCTGTCTGTCTGTCCATCTGTCTGTCTGCGCGTCTGTCAGGCATGTAGTTCTATATCAGTTTTCATTGTGTCGCTACTTTCCTGCATGTCTGTGTCTCTTTCCATTTGTCTGCCTGTCTTCATGTCTGTTTTTTCTATTTGTTTACCTGCCCGTCTGCCTGTCACCTCGTCTGTCTGCCTGCCTCTGTGTTTGTTTGAGTCTCTATCTGCCTGCCTGTCTGTCTTCTTGCCTCCCAATCTGCCTGTCTTCCTGACAGCCCGTCTTGTGTTTGTGTCTATCTGTCACTTCATTCGTCTTTCCGTCTACAGTATTTGTTGAACTGTCTATCAGTCTTTTCCTGGAGAAACAGACAGACAGCTGCATCTTTTCCACCGTCTCTCTCTCTCTGTCTGTCTGTCTGTCTGCCTGTCACTAAAACCAGACTGAACTCATCTTTGATAGTATGTATATTTCAATGCACGCCGATGTCAGAGCCTTCCTGCTCTCTTTTTTTAATATGTTCTGGGGACTCGATGGTACAAAAAGTTTTGGAGTAGCTCCTGTTGATTCAGCCGGCTTCAGCCTGCAGCCACGAGACAGACTGCAGAGGCTGCACAGTTCTTTCCACTGACAGGCTCAGGTTGTTATTCAAAGTGTCTGACAACATTACAGAAAGAATCCTGACAACAAAGAGTCAGGTGCTTTTTGTAGCCACAAACAGCCGTAACATTTCCCTTTCCAAAGCCACCAGATTCCATTGACAAAGACAGTCATTTTACCTCACACACTGCAGCAGCTGCTGGTCTACTTCTACCTCAATCTGTTTGTTTGTTTGTGTTACTGTCTTGTGTTTGATCAGAGCTAACCGTTTAAAACACCAAAACAAGACAAAGAAGCTAACCAATCAATGAGCGGTAGACCAGCAGCTTCATTTTCCTACGAGGTAAAATGACTGTTTTCTTGAATGGAGTCTGGTGGCTTTGCAGAGAGCCATGAAACGGCTGTTTCAGGCTCACAAAACTTATAATTTCACTTGTAAAAAGGTCTCTTTCTGTAAGGATCCTCCTTGTAATGTTGTCAGACACTTACAATACAAATCAGAGCACTCGTAGTATAAAACTGACCGGGTGCATTTAAGACACATCGCAGCCCGTCCGCTGAAAAAATCTACCAGAGCGTATTCAAAAGTTACTTATTAGTAGTTTAGACTCTAAAATATGATAAGATAGAGAGTTTGAAACAACCAGAATGACACTTTTTAATCAGGATTAAAAGATGTGAATAAGCTGCATCAGGGAAATTTCAAAATAAAAGCGTTTGGAGGAGTAGACTGAAAGATGAGGAGGAAAGAAGAAGGAAGGAAAGAGGAGAGACGGATGAAGGAGATGAGGTGCAAGAGCAAATAAGGAGAAGAAGAGGATGAAAAAGAAGTAAATAAAAGAACAAGAAGCATGAAGAGAGAAAAGAGAGGGAGGAAAAGACGACAAGGAAACGCTCTCAAGGTCACTGTAATCGCTCCTCTTTGCTCTGACAAACGGCTGTGTGTGTGTTTCTCTCAGTGTGTGTGTGTGTTGTGTGTGTAGCAGAGTAACTTGTTATACAAAGGAGGTCCCAGCAGCGAGGGAGACGTGCAACAGAAATATAATCACACACACACTCTTACACACACACACAGAGTTCAACATGTGTCTTGTAAATCACTGTTCTCGAGGCGACCAACACCCTGCGTGTGTGTGTGTTTATGTGTGTGTGTGTGTGTGTTGCGGTGGCACCCCCCGGTTAATGGAGGGAACTGACACCACTGTGTGAGACAGTCAGCTGCCCAGTGTGTGTGTGTGTGTGTGTGTGTGTGTCCATTAACAACAGCACCGTGGGAGAGTAGAAGGTGGTGACAGATGAGGGTTCGAGATAGATATAGAGAGAGGGATAAGAGGTCGAGAGACATTGCAAAACAGTGAGAAAACAGAAAGAGAGAGAGAGGCACATTTCTGATTAAGTGCTTATGTCACAGCTACCCTTGTCACACACACACACACACACACACACACACACACACATACGATTACCACACGCTGTCATCGGCGGCTGCTGCATTGCCACGACAACGGCGGACGAGGACATCCCCCCTGCTTGGTTGCAACAGATACAAACACACCGAATCGTGCACAAACACACACACATTAACACACACACACAAACAGGAAACAGCCCCTTTGACAGACTTATAAAAAGAAAGCATGGCAAAGACCGAAGAAAGAAAGAAAGAAAGAAAGAAAGAAAGATAGAAAGATAGATAGAAAGATAGATAGAAAGATAGATAGATAGATAGATAGATAGTTAACCAACCTTGCCGGCTCTCCCTCTCTATCACCGAAAGCATTCCTCTGTGTTCACACTCCCTCCTTTCATTGCCATGGTAAGAGACACACCAACCAGCCGACCCTCTCACACACACACACACTTTCTCTCTCTCTCTCACACACACACACACTCTCAAGTTTTAACTCCCATTAGGTCCACTTGGTCCATTCATCCCTCCAGCAGCTCCTCTGTGCGTCCGTCACTCTGTGTGTTTACATCTGAGTGTGCTCACTCGTTCACCGGGCAGGCATGTGTGTGTGTGTGTGTGTGTGTGTGTGTGTGTGTGTGTGTGTGTGTCTGACGGAAGGTGTGTGAGTGTGTGTGTGTGTGTGTGTCTTACTGTGTGTGTGTGTGTGTGTGTGTGTGTACAGCAGAGTGGGAGCCCTAGAGAAACACTCCTCTTGCCACAGGAGTAAAGCCCAGGCGTGACGCAGAGCCAGAAATAGAAGGAGGGGCCCCGGCTGGGGGGAGGTGCCGGGCCAACACAAGAGGCACTTTTGCAAGGACACGCTCGCAAACAAACACACCTGGACTGTTTGTAAATAAACCGAACATGCAGAGGAACACTTTACTACACAGATGCACTGACACTTCCACACTTTACTATTCAAACATGTGTAAGTGTGTGTATGTGTGTATTTAGTATTTGTATGTGTGTTTGTGTCAGTATCATACTGTACAGCATGTATCTTTTAAACCCTCATATTTATCTGCACACATTAATAAAGAAATTATTTTCAAAAAACGTTGTGTTTAGGATAATTACATTAATTAACATAACATGAATGAACTATTTGTAGCACAGATTTAAGTCCACAAACATCACTTTACTCTTGATCTCGTTGCCCTTTTCATACAATTTTAAGGACAATATAATAAAAAACTGGTATTAAAAGTATGAAAAATGTAGCTGCAAGGAGTCTTTCTCATGACCTAAACCACTGAAGACGACACAACATGCAAAAAAGATGCAGAAACAAGCAGGAAGTGAGGTTGGGAGAGAATCAACAGGTGTCTGCTGCAAAGATCTGACACTCAATAATCCCTAAACATTTACTTTTGTTCCCTTAAAGATGCGTCTGCGTGAAAACGGCTGAAACGTCTACCCTACACGTGGATGTAAACAGCCCCGACATACAGCTGACCTCACTGTCACTGTTTTATTTCCACACTACAACCTGAAGAGTTCAGCCAACAGGAGCGGCACAACACAAACCTCTCTGTCGTCCTGCTGACACACTCTGCACTGTGTGTGTGTGTACTGTATAAATCACTGAGTAAATAACAGACAAGGAGCTAGTATGTCCCCTGCTTTCCAGAACACTCTTAAAGCGACAGACACAATCTACAACAAGATCCAACCACAGTGTTCATGCTTTATATGATCGGACTGTTTCCATCCTGTTACGTCCAATCACAAGTCTGCACATACCTGCAACTTTAAGATGTCTCGTAAACAAGTCACTGTTATTCACCAACATGCATGTGTGATCCTTGATTTCTCTCATACACGTTCAATGCTTTTCCTTTCTCATAAAACATTTTTAAAGCAGTTTTTTAATCTTGTATTTTCACCCTCCATGTTTACCAGCCTGCAGCTTTCTTCTTCCCCTCCTTTGTTGGTACATTTATACATGTTCTTGGCACATTACTGCCACCTGTAGGTGAGGGGCGCCACTCCCAGCTCTACTGGAGGGCAAAAACTTCACACTCCAAACACATACATTATTATACATTAAAAAATAAAATGTATCATGCATGTATGATATAAAACAATAAACACACTTGCAGTGGTGGTTTAAGAAGTATAACCACACACATGTATATAGTGCATGCACAAAACACACAATTGTAGCCACACAGACGTGCGATACTTGTTTGTATACACCTCGAGTCGCTCCCTGTGCCTGTGCGTGTGTGTGTGTGCATGTTTGTGTGTGTTTCCCGTTGAGAATACTAAACAGCGACACATTTCATATTCGTCTCATATGAATCATACATTCATGCATGCACAGGGCCAACGTCAGGTCAGCGCTGGTATGTACTTACTCAGTGTGTATATGTGTGTGCTTGTGCGTGTGTGTGTGTGTGTATAAGACAGTGCAGTTTACTTGCTCAGCACTCTGCATCCTGCACCTGGTTTAACACTGATGTATATACTATGTATTATTTATCGCCCCACACACACATGGATGTATGAATTATGTATCCTCCTATGAAGCTCCTTCTATAAATAGTCATTCTATTGTTTGATTTCGTAATTAAATAAGTTACTTTTTCTTGATAAAGAACTTAAATGAGTTCTTATGAGTTCATCAGGTGCAGAAATGAATGACTAGTTTGAAGCTGCGAGACAACAGACACCACATGGACACACACACTTCCTCTAACTAGGCCAGATACATGTCTGTTCCCTCCTAAGCATTAAGTGGACATTTATAATTCAGTGCTGTATTGTTGACTATAAGCGATCACACAACACAGACTCCTAAACGTCCACACACACACACACACACACACACACACACACACACACACACACACACACAGAAGCGATGGCTGGTTATGAAACAGCTGTTGAGTCGAGCGCTCTGTATGTATCTGAGCCGTGAGAGTGCAGCTTACATAAATACTTGATCATATCTGGAACGCTCTCGCTCTGAAAATATATAATCCCCCTTGTTAGGATCAGTCGCCATGAGGACGGAGGGAGAGCGAGAGGGAAGGAGAGAGACGTCAACTGTGAGAGTTGGAGGGATACGAAGCCTAAAGGAACATCACTTAAACACTTCTAACAACACATCATTTCAACAGCTACATCTTACATAAGACGTAACGCTGACGTGCAGTTAAAAATGTTTCGTTTAAACAAAATGGGATGATTCACGTATTATTCCAATGTGCTCAGCTCTATGAATGCAGCCTAAATGATCTCTTTCACCTTCTAACATCTTTGACCCTTTTTGTAGCTGTTATTTAAAAAGCTGAATTGTTTTATTAGTTTCAATATTGGATTTCTTTTACACTGAACATCTGGCGATGATGGTTTGGGAAGAAATCTGCGCTTATTGCCAGCAAGAGCAGAATTTCCTCATATCTCGGACATTAGGAGTAAAAGGAGGCGTTTATGTGCTTATTATTTTCTTTGCAGAGTTTATTTACGGTCTTTGTAATATGATGCAAACTCAGCGTAAGACTTGTATATTAAATGCTAACAAAATGTTCATTGTTTCAACTTAAGCTAAAAGTAGCATCCCAATTTATACTACTTCCCCTGAAAAATGGAGGCTTACCAAGCTAGTGCTAGTGTTCGCTGATAGCTTAGCATTTGCTTGCCCCTTTCTTCTCCAGCACAAAAACTGATGTGTGATGTCTTTTGTCAGACATTTTTTTTTTTCTTTTTTTTTCTAAAAGTAGCATCACAATTTATATTAGCTATCCTGTATAATGGATGCCAATTGCTAACCAAGCTAGCACTAGTTTTAGCTGTTAGCTTAGTTTTTGTTTTTCCCTAGAGAACTCCAGCTCCCTTTCTTCCAAATATTGTCATTTCTGGACAACATGCCAGATGTGATGTCTTTAGTCGGAACATTTTGTTGTTGTTTTTTGCTAAAAGTAGCACCCCATTTTATATTATCCGGAATGATGGATGCCAATAGCTAACCAAGCTAGCACTAGTTTTAGCTGTTAGCTTAGCGTTTGCTTGCCCCTTTCTTTTCCAACTCAACACTTTTGTCCAAATACGGTGGTAGCAAAAAAACCAATGTGTGATGTCATGGTGGCTACGTTGGTTTCATATATACGGTCTTTGCAACTTTACATAACGGAAAGGGCTGCCATCTTTGAATGGGGCACCCAGTTCTTCTTAAAACATCCAGGCAGTAATTTAATGGTCCGGAAGCAGGTTATAATGAAACAGAAGCTACGCAGCTTATAAAAACTTTTTAACACGAAATTAAACTTTCAAATACGATTGGGATTTATTCCACGTTACTCTGGTGGTCAGGAAAGTTAAATAAAAAACAGTACACTTGTTCATCTTTAAGCTTAACAGTAAAAACCATCCGTCTTAAACCATCACTGAGGTCACAGAGTTTATAAAGTGTTTATCACTCCATCACTCCTGCTCCAACAGGAAGTGATGCGTTTTATGTTCCCGGTTAACAAAAACAATGAGGAAGTAAAGTTTCTCAAAATACCAGAGAACAGAAGAGGAAGGCGAGTCTGACGTACAGTGTGTGTAATATTTATGGGACTGATGATTGTTCAGGTTAAGATGGAGGATGTGGAGCGTGACCTGATTTGGATCACGTGATCCGACCGCTGAATGGAAGCCGTTTGTCTTTTGTAGCTGTTACGAGCCCCTACTCGCTCCTCTTCTTTGTTAATGGGGAATATTAATTTCCTGTATTCCATCTTTACTGCATTAATATTTGATGATTAAATATGGCTGGAAGCGTCTCATCCTCGTCTCCAGCCGGGCTCTGTCTCTGTCTTTGTCTCTCTGCCGTTTTACTTCCTGTCTTCCAGAATCTATTTTATTCTGTCGTCCTTTGTCTCAGGCTTGTGTTTCTGTGTCTCCGAGTTTTTTTTATTTATCTGTGTATTTTATTCCTTCAATTTCTCATCTCCTCTACCCTCTCTCCTCCTACACTAAGCCTGGTTCTGTCTGGTTGTTGCCGACCAGATTCAGAGCGTTGGTTTCAGTTGTTCCCAGGAGGGGCATGAGATCATTTGGTTCCTGCCAAAAAGTGGAGTCACCAACCCAGCAACAGTTGTTTCAACATGTTTGATATCCAAAATTTGTAAATGTAATTAGACAATGGGAACTCCGGCCAGAAAAAAACAAAGACTTTGTGTTCGATTCTTTTTGGACTTTCTTAACTTTGTTTCCAATCAATCAATCGCCCAAGCTATTGCCAACATGTTTTGTCCTGTCGTTGGCCAGTTTACACTATGCTTCCATGATACACAGCAATGCATCTGCCTCTCCATTGGCCAGATGATAATTGAGATCTTGGTATTTCAGGGGTACATCAGCGTCAACCCCATTCAAGTCCTGAAGCAGGTATTCATGGACTTGAAACTGGTCGGTACCTACCAAAAACTGCTGAGCTAACGTTAGCTAGCTTAAAAACATCCATACACTAATTCAAAACAACAATATGACCACCCTCTAATGTCCCCTGGAGATGAACGGCCACAAGCCTTCGTACCTACATTTCATGAATAAAAAGATGGCCGACATGACAGCTCCCTAAAAGTGAGTCCAAACCCTCTCTGTCGCCTCCTGCTGACTGGCTGCAGTGCAGGTCATAAAGCCCGCCTCCTCCATGTTAACAGATGGGACATGAGTCAAATACACGTCAAATACATTTTACAGACGTAACTAACACTAACACTACAGTCACTGAACTTTCCATAAGCGTGAATATCTGCTTCAGACCGACACAAGAAGCTGTTCTGCTGCAGACTGAGCCCACCTGAGGGCTCCAACACGCCAAGGACACCTGAGGGCTCCAACACGCCAAGGACACAAGGTACAGGTGTGTGTCGGGTAGAGGAAGGGGCGGGACGTCGATACTGCGGCTCCACTAGCCGATCTCTACTGCACACACTATGGATACAACTACAAGAGGTGGAGGCGGAGGTCTTAAATATTGGATAGATCTCCATTGCTTCATTTCTGTGATTTTGCACTGCCACAGTTGTGTAGTGAAAATTGGTGCAGTGTACAGAACAAGCAGACTGTAACAGCAGTATCCAAGGCAGCTTGTTTATCTGCTTCATCAACAGTTGTCTGCACATGCCCAATCCACTGCGATTTTATCTGTCGTTCTTTATCTTTGCACTCAAATCTAAACTAAACACTTCCTTACTGTAAAGTAGCATTTCACTCGTTAAGTCACAAGCACACACACGAGTACATACACACAAACAAATGGACACACACTAACACATACCTGCATGCAATGGAGAATGCCTGCAAGTGCCCACATGTGGAGTCTTACACACACACACACCTGCACACAAGCCTACCCACACTTAAAATGCATGGGCACACACGCATTTCCCATAAAATAATACGCACACACACACACACACACACACACACACACACACACACACACACACACACACAGCCAGCAGCTCTGGAAGTGGAGCAGAGAAAATGCGAGGGCTGTTCTTTCCACAGCAGAGTTTCCCTGCAGCAAAGCACCATGGGAAACACGATGCGGCCCTAGAACAAGGTGTTTCTCTGCACAGCGTTCGTGGAGGTGGCGTCTCTTTTAAAGCGGACATTGATACACACAGTGAGTCCGGTAAGAACACCAACTTGTATGCTAGCTCTCCACGGTTAGTTTGAATAAAGAAGCTAATAAAACAGCGTCCTGAGTTTAAGTTTAGGCCTTCATTGACTGTCTACATTGTAAACTAGCAACCATCTGCCAAACACTTGACTCTGCTTGATGCTCTGGCATGCTCTTGCATCAAAACGTCATCCCGATAAAGCTTCATTGAATTGAGTGAGAGAAAGGGAGAGGGACCACTTTAGCCTCTTAGCCACAGGGGGACCCAGTTGAGTGTTATGCAACCAAGCCTTGCCAACACACAGACACACACACACACACACACACACACACACACACACACACACACACACACAAACACAGGCCAGCTGTCCCTAATTCCAGCAGTGAAAACTATCTCTGTCTATTTGTTTATCTCTGCTTCCCTGTCTTTCTCTCCCTTCCTCTCTCGTCCACTATCTGTGGATCAGACTCTCAATCTCTGGCTGTCATTTTGTCAACACTTCCACACTGCGGGGCCAAGAGGATGTGGACAAACGTCGAGGCTATAGGCCCGTTCAAACAGCATTACACAGAAAGGATTCATGAAGGGAGTTCTCTGTGGCAGACAGGCTGAATTTGAAAATAAAGAGTGTTTCCTGATTTAAGGCGCTTTCCCATCAACTCCATCACCTCTTTTTTCTGTGTTTGGTCATGCACACCCTGAACTAAAATGCTATGCATGTGTACAACAAATAGGTGCTCCTTCTCTCGCACCAAACAAGAACCAGCACACAGGGTAGATGGAAACATGGAGGGGGCTCCCGGAAGGGCTGCTGTCACCGTATCTTAAAGGAGCAGTTCGCCCCTGGAAAAAGCCCCTGTCAGTCAAAGCTGGTGTTCTCTGTAATCAATAGAAGCGATAATATTTGAAATTGGCGCCATAGCTGCGGAGAGTTGTACAAACAGCTCGTGGTTTCGGCCATTCTACATTCCTATAACACCCAGCATGCATTGCGCCCCTCCCTCTGGACGGCCCAGCGAGAGGCGCTGGAAAGAAACTAGTGGATCATCTAAAAATCTTCAGGTCTGCAGTCTACATTTCAAACCTGACGATTTAGAACGAGACCTAACATCGAACGGCGGTCCTCGATTGAGGACGTGTAGTTTAGCGAGCTCCCTGGCCTCCGCCAAATGACGCGTTTTACGTAGTCAGGCGGAGATTTCCCAGGGCCCATTGGAGAAGCGGATAGTGTCCTCCAAAGGCATTTTTTCCTACCATAATGGCATTAGCTCCCCATAATAACATGATAGGACTGAGGCTGAACATCGGCAAACTGGCCCTTCAAAGCTCCATTTCAGTTTATGTCTATTATAACGCCGCCTAACGCTTGCTTTATTCTGAAGCTCATATAACCAACAAAAACTCACAGAAGCTTAACCTGCATGTGACCATGTAGCTTGCTGTAAGGACATGGTAGCACTGTGGTTAGCTTCTGGTGGACTTGTGAAGTTTATACAGAAGTAGGAAGGAAGAAAATGCCTTGCTAGAGGCTAGCTAGCTGGCAATGCTAGCCCATGTAGCTATCAATTCCTGCAGACAACACAAACAACTCCACAAACAAAGGAAGCTGTGGAAAAGAGCTGCTTCTGCTTCTAGGGCATTTTTCGTTTTCTTCTTGGGAATTTAGCCCAAGAGCATGATGGGAAATCTAGTTATTAGTAATCCTGCAAGATAAGGAGAAGATACTGCAAAATCTCATAGTGTGTGACTTCAGTTTCTTTCGCTGTGAGATGGTGTCAGACTTCTGTCTGTGTGCGTGGTAGGCGTTAGTTCCAGAGAAAGAGAAGGGGAATATTGTTGCTACAGCATAAAATTAGACTTTAGAAAACACTGAGCTTCCAATATCTGAAACAGTTTAGGTAGGACTCTTTCCTAATTCAATACGACAGCGCCTCAGAAGAAAAGACACAGTTTCCCAATGTGATGTGGAAGAACTTTTCTGGCCCGCAGAGAGCCCTGACCTCAACAGCTTCCTCTGTAACAGCCACTGTGAGCCAAATCTTATCAGCCAACATCAGAGCTGGACCGAAATAAAGCTTGTGTGGTTGCATGGGAGCAAATCCCTGCAGCCAGGTTCAACAAACTGGTGGAAGTCTTCCCAAAAGAGTGGAGGCGGTTACAGCAGCAGATTAATGCCCATGGTTACAGAATGAGGCCGTCTGAACACATCCCATGTATCTCTCTCCCTCCCTCTCATGTCACTCTGCAGGGTTTCATGTAGCCTGTTGCACCTGTCGCCCCATGGGGTGTTACAATGTGTGCACACACGCTCGCTCAGACTGGACTAGAAAAGGCGTTGTTCATTAATAGAAGTCCTGGAGTGTGTATACGGGGGCTTCCCACTCAAAACAAGGGCCACACACAAATACACAAACAGGCACACACACCGACCCGTGTGCCAGCAACCTTCTCAGCAGGCAAAGTGAAGACTGAGTACAAACCCCCGAGTTCACCCTCATTAAGAGACACACACACACAGCAGTGTCCGACTACAACAGCGGCTGACGTCAGCTCTTAAAGGTTACCATAAACTTGATAACTGATTACAAAAAAAACAGTGTTTACCCCAAACTTCTGTTCATTAACGTTAACGAGTCAAACGTCAGAACCAAAAGGTTATCCTCGACTTTAATTACAGAGAATTGACACAAAGTCAAAGCATCACACAGAAGTTACACCTGTTACATAACAGAGGCCGAATGTGAAAACATGGAGAGCAAATGAGGACAAATACAAGAAACACATTACTAAAACCTGCATTGCTTATTTTTTGGGGGGCTTTTTATGCCTCTATTGACAGTGTTGGAAGACAGAGCAGGGCCGACAGGCGGCAAAGGGTCGAGGGTAGGAGTCAAACCCGGGGCTGCCGCACCGAGGACGTTAGCTTCTGTACATGGGCCACGCGATTTAACCGATGAGCTAAAGCAGCGCCCCAATGTTGCCAAAACAATTCCTGAGACATTTTCCAAATGAATCTTTTATATTTCTGTATCAGTAAAGGGGCTAGTAAAGATTTACGACTTCAATAGCAACTAATGTGCTTAGTGCAGTCAGGGTAGGGAAGCGTTGAGAGGCTCTTGGGATTAGGGCTGGCTTTAAAAATCGATTTTTCTGATTGGAATCGATTTTCAATTGAGTGACCCAATATCAATTAATAAATCCCGAGATCAATCTTTAAAAATATGTAAAAACGTGTCACTCACATTTCTGAGCGCTCCTGAACGCAGCACGACTCAGCGCAGGGAGACATGCCCGGACTTGTTTACTGCAGCTACAGAGACATCAGTGACTCTTTTTATCGCGTGTGCGTCCATGAATATGTAAGCTAGTTTTGCTCTGATGTTTTTCTTACTCTCTGTTAGCGTCGGCTTTGGCTGCGAGTGTATTTTCGGCATGTTGTTAAACAGTATGTCTTTCCCTGTAACTCTCGTGTGGTTTTGTTCTTCGCGCTGTGAGATCTCGTGGCCAAATCTCTCACAAGTTGAAGCCCAGTTCCTTTAATCAGCCAAATGTTCAGACTGAAAATCTGAAACTGGAGAAAAAGTTCATGAGCTGTCTAATTTTTAGAATTGTAAATATTGTGTTGACTGCTGTGTGTTGGTCATGTTAGATATAAAGTACATATATGTGACTTCTTTGGGGTCAATTCTTATTGTAAACATTTTGATAATGCACCAGGTTAGAGGTGCACTGATATTGTAACTGAAATACCCCTAAACAAATCGATATCAAATCGGATCAGGACCCTGAGGGAATTGGAATCGAATCGAATTTAGAAATCCATATGGATACCCAGCCCTGCTTGGAAACAAAGTGTACATTTACACTTTAATCATTTGTAATTTTTTGTTTCACAAGACTGATTTTACCACTTGTGCTCAATAAGCCTGGCACATCTGGGCTGATGTTCATGGCCCAGAGTTCGCTAACTTTCAAAGGGCAGCTGACTTCCTGATTTCCTGTAAAAGCAGGGGGACTTCTTAGACCCATTCTGACTGCCAACAAAAGCCCAAAGTTGGCCAGCGTTGGCGGTTAAATATCATGTTAAACTGCCGAAGTCTTCACACGATGTGTCTCACTCTTACAGCCATGTATGGAGCAGATTTTGCAGACTTTCTTTGGTGTCAGAAATGAACCAAGTCTTCCAACATATGAACATGCTATATTTACTAAACTAAAATAAACACAAACTTTGCTTTATTTTTAATGATCATTTTTGTAACCTGAATCCAAATCATGAATATTTTCCGTGTAAAGGATATTTTTACACTCTGCATGATTTACTAGAAGCTTCTGACTCTGAGTATCAGCTGTAAAAGGGAGTGCATCAGTTATGTTTAACCCGTAGTGACAACCATTCGTCCGTCCGTCGCTCTGTTTGTATTTCTGTCTGTCACTTCAGCTGTTCGTCTCTCCGTGTGTCCTCCAGCTCAGGCTTGCCCCACCGAGCTAAAATTATTCAGGGTTGTCCCCGAGGACGCTCGAGCTATGTGTCCTTTTAACAGAAGCCACTTTGGTCCCTGAGACTTCAGGGGTATCCAATTTAGTGTTACACACACACACACACACAGACACACACACAAGGTCTGTGGTAAATAGCCGTGTGTCAGGGTTAGGAGGGCAGAGCTGTCAATCAAAGGTGACTCAGACAAACTAACCCATCGGCCCTGCTGTTGCTCATTTTTACTGATTTACCTGCAGAAACCTGAAGCAGAGCGTTGGTATCTGTAGCGCTGAGCAGTGTTGATCTAAAAATCCAGCATCACCATTTCAAATTAAAAGCCACTCCAAGGATTTTATTTTGAAAAGATTAATCAAACCACTCATTCGACACTGATTCTCTGATGTATTTAGTAGATTAATAAATATTCAGATGGAAAACTTTCAATTTAACCACTTAATAGATGGTTTCTGAGTGTCATTTGTGTTCATTCATCCATGTGTTATAGCGTGCAGAGCTCTTTTGCGAACCCGTGAATGGGACGACGAGCTGGGTGGAAATGAAAAAGGAAGATTTTGTCAACACAAAGTAGAAAGAAAGTAGTTGAAACCTCTCAGGAGCTCTAAAATCTGGAACAAAATTATGCGACTTGTTGGTCGAGATTTTCTGGAAAACAGACTTTTAGTCGAACACATAGACTAACTTTCCAAAGTGAGATAAATTAACCTGCCAGCACCTTTAAAGCTGAATAATTAATAGAGGTTTGGTACCATTACAACTGCACAGAGACCAAACCTGTCCTAGCAAAATGCAAAGACGTAGCAGGAACACAGAACAACATCGTTCTTTTAGAAAAAGAAATACAGAAGGTAAGGCTAGTGCTTCACCCCTGCTTACAGTCTTTATGCTAAGCTAGGCTAATTGCCACCAAGTTCCAAAACTAAACAGACTCCCTTTTAACTTCAGAAAGAAACTATGTTTTTAGTGAAACTATTTCCTTGAAGTCTTCAGCATTGAGTTTTTGCAGGTAATGTCAAGACTTTATGTGCAAAATATGCTAATTTCAAGTTTATATTTCACTCTGTGAAACCTGTGGAGTAGCTTAGCATAATTCACAGTTAATAAAAACTCCTCATGTTTCTCACACTGGTGCACTGTGCAGGCTCTCATACAGCCTCTGTCTGAGACGACTCAGTCAGCTCTGTCCCTTTAAGAAACCCCGCCCCTACAAGCCCGCTCTCTTCTGATTGGCCATCTGAGGCTGCACTTTGTGACATCACAAAGTGCAGCGTGTAGAACAAACCGTGTGAAACCTGGCGTTCACAGCAGCCTGCAGACTGAGCTGAGAAGCCTGGGGATTACTCCAACATACTTTTACCTACAGATGTGAAACTTCACCCACGTTTAGGCTGGACATCCAACACTGTAACATTATATGTGTTAAAATGTGAAACAGCATAACACCCCCTCTTTAAGTAAATAAATTAGTCCAGATTTAAAACTTATGTCATTTTTATTTGCTTACTTCTGTTTGCATTCAAGAGGAACTGCCTGTTATTGATTCCCTTAATGATTCACTTTGACCTAAAAGCTGTTGATACGAGCTGAAGTCTGAAGTGCAGGAGAATTTACAGATGACCTAAAAACATCATCAGAAGGAAAGCGTTTTATCAGAATTTGTGGATATTTAGGAGGAGAAAAGTGCTGAAAGGAACAAACTGAAAGTCAAAACTCGCCTGGATAGAATCAAAAATAGAAACATAACGACGCTAATTTCAGTTTCGTCTTTTTTTGGGTAAAATTTCTGCCTTTAAAGATCAAACAGCAGCGAGCTTCATCTTGTTAAGGCTCTCTCGCTCTCTCTCCTCCCCTGACAGGAAGAGGAGCTGCCAGGCTGGCTCTGTGCGCGCCTGTGTCAGTCAGTCAGCCAGCGGTTCGTTAACTAATTAGTGAGCTCGTTTATCTCATTAGGCTCTGATTGATCTGCCAGCTGATGGACTGGCAACCGGGCGCCCTGTGTGTGCCTGCTGTACGTCAGGCCGAGCGCGCTAATCGATATTAACAACACAGGGAAGAGTTTAACTGTTACGCAACCTCATTATCTGGCAGCGACAGGGGGGAGGGGGGGGGGAGCGGGGGGGGAGGAATCCAGTGTTACACCAATGTCACCAGAAGGGCAGCTTTTCTGTTAGCAGCAGGAAATTAGCTCAGATAGCACGGCTAGCTGGCTGTCAGGTGGTATCTGATGGTCAGAGACACACACACACACACACGCACACACGCACACTGTCACACAAAGCAACAAGATAGTCTGTTTAAATTGAAGTTTTAAGGACTCAATTACGTTTTGTGATTATGAAAAAAAGATTGTTTTTATTGTAGAAATGTTTCTGTTGCATCGACACAAAAAGTTTTATTATGTATATATATATGTATATATATTATATCGAAATCGTTTCTCACATGTTTAAGTGCATGCATGTTCTCTGATTTTATTAATTTAACATTATTAAAAGTTCTGCTAAAAACACATCACAGATTTTTTTATGTCTACATCAGTTTAAAAATAATGATAGTAAACTTTGAAAGCATTTTAATTCATAATGTTTTTTCAAGGTATCAAAAAAGATCAAATACAATGACACAATAATAGTAACAGTCATATAAATCTATAAATATGTGTATAGACTTAAATCACACTAGTGTTGTGGCTGAACGTGAGCGTGCTTCACTCTGGAGACTGTGAGAGGTGCCGAGGGTTGCAGAGCGCCGTGTAGCAGCCGAGGTCAGATTTACGGCCGGGCATGCATCACTCAGACAATGCAGCTACTGGTGCTGCAGCAGTCGGTCCTTACGACCATAAAACTCTTTCGTGTGATCACGAAGGAGTTTTGAGTCCGAACTTCAGTCACGTCAGGAACGAATTTGAGACGCCACATCGAGTTGTCGGCAGTTTTAGGGAATATCTGTGAGTGAATGATGACTACAAGAAACTACTACTGATGAAGAGCTCAGTGCAGGTAAAAAAAAACTAGCTCATTTTGACCTGTGTGAACTGAACTTTGAGCTGGCTCATTTTAAGGGTGATCTTGCACAACACTGAATCACACATACAACACACATCATCTGACAGTCACAGTTTACTTCAGTGGTTCCCGACCTTTTCTCCTCCGAGCCCCCCTTGCTTGTTTGCTTGTCGAGTGAAACAGTCAATATAAAACTCTGCAGCTGGATTTTTTCCATATTTTCTTATATTTTATATGACAAACAGAAAATCTATCAAGCCAAAGAATAACGGAGCAATCAGTTGAGCATGAACGTGGTCACTGCTCACATCCTGGTGGTTAAGGAAGGAAGGTTCAATGTTTCCACTCTGTTATTAGAATCATTCTTCACACAACCCCTACCTACCAACTACCGCCTACCCCCTAAATGTTTTAGGTCTTTATTAGTGATTTCTCTGGGTACGTTCAGTTAGCTGTAAAAAGGCCTTTATGTTATTATGGACATTTACAGAACACAAGTGAACTTCAGAAAAGAAACACGTGTTGACCTGTTGTTTCACTCTGCAGACGTTCACATCATGTAAGGAGGGTCTACTAAAGTGGCTTCATCCTGATTTTTGTTGATTTCTTTTCACTTTTTTCTTTGTTCAGAATTTGGATGTTTTAGTTCAGAAGTTTGGATGTTTTGTAGTAGCTCAATTTAGTTTCTCCTCTTTGTTTGTTTTTCCGTTTCAGCTGCTTCTGTTGGTTGAAATCCGACCTCACTACGTCTGACTTCCCCCTCGGGAAATTAAAGGAGGGAAAAAACAAACAAATAATGAGAGTGCTGGTGAGAAGCTGACGAGTCACCGTCTGCTTCCCGACAAAAACAAAACAGGTTGTTTACCACCAGAACTCGGAGTTGGGATCCAGGCACCCGGAAAACTTCAGGCATGTCGGGAAATGTTCATTAAGGGAAATTCCACATGTTACTGCCCAGGAGCTGCCCAGTAAAACCACAGCTCAGCACTGCTGGGAGCTAATGGGGGTACTGGGAAGGGCTGGGAGTCGGCCCAGCGACCTTAGAAGTAGATAAACTGCTGCTGCCATTTGCAGAGCAGAAAATAGAGCCCAAACAAGACAACCTAAACGTCAACCTCATTGTGTCCATAAATAGTAAAGTTCATAACAATCACACACTTATTATAGCTCTTAAATAAATACAGACGCTGCCCAACAAACCCTCTCTTTAAGAGCTGCATATGCTCTTTGTTCCTTCTTCATGTGTCGATGCTCCTTAAACAGACATTCCCCACACGACTAGAAGGCAGAATAACACAAGAGGGCTCTTTTTGTTGATAAAAAAAGAGTCATTGAACCAGTTTAACACGTCGGGGTCAGCTCATGTGTCACAGGAAGTACAAACGCTCATGCAGAAATGAGGCATTACTGTATGGCCTCTGGAAGGAGGTTTATTAATTATTTTGTGACAAATTATACAGCCAGGAAGGGGAAAAATAGGTGAGTTGCATTATGGGAAATGTAGGATCTGGCTGTTTGGGCTTGCTGCTGTAAATTTGACACTTAAACTCAGGATATTTACGGTTCTTCTGCTTCAATTTTGACAATTCCTTCATTAATTCATCTTTTCTGAGTCCAGTAACCTAATGGGAGTGAAGACCCAGATTGCTGCAGTGCCCCTTTAATGAGCTTCATCTCAATCTCAGAGCCCACCAGCTGCAGCCTGACGACAATAAAGCCTCTGGGAGTGACGGTGAATTTTGCGGGCGTTCTGGTGTAGCCGGCGTTTAGTGATAAACGACTTCCAGCCACGTCTTCCTTCTCCGTGCGCTGCATTGTTTACAGTCCAGTCAGCAGCTCGAGAAGCGACCGTGTGTTCAGATCAAAGTGAAGTGAAATTCTCCCTCTAGATGTGTCTGCTAAATAAACGCTGTCATCTCCTGGTTCGTCCCATCCCCCAGAGGAGCGCCCGTTCATCTGTCTGTGCTGAGTCTCAGTCTCACTGTAAACAGGAAGTTACACAGAGGCTGCACTCTGGCTTACTGCAGCGGGATGAAGCCCAAACAGAAACAGATTTTCTTGTGATCGACTTTAATTAACGGCTCTTCAGTTTGCTGAAAGAACAACATCATGATGCAGATTAGGAACAACATGAAGCTTTGTCAGGTCTGTCCTCAAGAGGAGAAGGAAACTACCTTAACATGAGGCGGAGGGCGGAGCCATCGTTTATGATGCATTCGAGGAAGTCAGGAAATCTGAACGCTGAACGGCTTTCTCGACACAGCATAAAGGGAATTTGTCTCAAGTTGAATTTTAGATCTAGAGCAGATTGTTAGCTGTTAGCATGCAGACGTCTGTTTATAGAGATTAATAAGAAGCTCCTGTATTTTTATGTAGCGTCTGTAAACAGAGATCGTCTCTTGCATAAAACCTAACTGGACATTTATCGCTCTGTGTAACATCTATGCTGGACTGGACCTCAGGAGTCCTTCCAAATACACTCTATTAACTCTTTTATACTTTAAGTCATGTGTGTATAATGTAATTAGAAAGTCTGCATTTATTCTATGTGCACTAAACACAACTAAGTGTTTCATTGTTAATGTCTTCTTCTGATTTGTTAAACTCTACATTTCTCTCAATCTTGATATTGCCGATTAAAGAAGATTTTCTAGGATGACATAAAGATTTGGTTTGAATTATTGTAAAATAATGTGACATTTTGCAACATTAAACACGACACAGACATCCTGAACACTGCACAGGTTACTGCGCTAAAAGTAGACACCTCAGCTGTCCTGATAACTAGTGACTGTCTGAGAAAATAAAACAGAAAGACGGCCTTGAGTCCAAAATCTGCAAGTCAGCAGAATTCGACTTTCTTTGACAGCTGTAGACGGTCTAAACTGACCAGTGTGCACTTCTGTCTCCTGCCTTAACTCCATTATGATCCTCTGACGTGTAACATGAGTGTCGGGACGGCAGCGGCTCCTATGATGAGGTGAATTCAGGTAACGGCCATTAACCTTCATCCACTCCTGCTGTTAAGTCTGCATCGATCACAGAGGAGGAAATGGAAGCAGACGAGTCGGAAGAAGCTGAAACTGCAGGAAGATGTTTCACTAATTTGTATACACGCACACACACACACACACACACACACACACACACACTTGTAGTTCTGCCCGTTCACCTTTGGCTTCCCCTGTGACGCAACAGCTCAGGGAGGGCAAGGAGAGGCCGAACTGTATAAATCTGGCTTTCCACCACACACACACGCACACACACATACACACACACATACACACACACATATACACACACACACACACACACACACATACACACACACAGCTCGCAGCTTTCTGCATTGCCGTTGCACCATTCAGCATCAAATATGCATCAAATTATATAAGAGAGCCTCTTATGTAACAGACTCTATCCCCTTCCATACCCCAGTGTGCGTGTGTGTGTGTGTGTGTGTGTGTGTGTGTGTGTGTGTGTGTGTGTGTGTGTGTGTGTGTGTGTGTGTGCGTGTGTGTGTGTGTGTGTTTTCATGCTGAGGTCTATGGCTAATGAAGCCATCTTTTGCAGGGGCAAAACACAGAAACAGAGAGAGAAAGAGAAAGAGGAGGAGGAGGAGGAGAGGAGGAGAGCTAAATATAACTCTGCTGGCCCTGAGCATCATCTGAGAAACAGGAGGAGGAGAGGAGGAGAGGAAAAGGGAGGATGAGAGGGGAGAAAGGGGAAGACGAACAGATGGAGAAGCATCCTTTCTTCAGACGCCAAATATCACTACATGTTAAAAGTTATTGATTTGTGTGTGTGTAGATCAGTCTTCTGTTTTCACCGCTCGTGTATGCAGGAAACTTCACCTCTCAGCTTTCTAATAACATAAACATCATCATTCCTAAAGAAGGTCCAAGGATTCAAACCAGCGACCTTTCTTAAAACTTGAAGCTTCTGCCCTTCAAAGTTCAGCAAACTCCTAAACAGGGGCTGCTTAGTGTTTCAACAAACCTACAGAGACTCAACACACTGACAGATTGTTTTCACCAACTTCGCACAGACCTTTCACGACCTCACGAGCAAGAAGTTGCACGAGAAAATTCCCTGCAGACGGGTCGGTAACCGCTGCAGCTCTGGCGGTGGATGACCCAGGAAACATCGGATGATCTTGTAACAAAACAAACACAGAGAGCGACCAGCAGCGCGTCTGTTTATGTGCACAGTCATTTGAGAGTTGGAGGACTGTTGAACCTACAGAAGGAAGTGGAGGTGAGAGAACTTTGTAAATCTTCCAGTGAATCTGTCTCTTGGGCGAGAGCCTCTTTTGAAAAAAATAATATGGAAAAATATTCTTAGGGATGCAGGATATTAGAAATGATGCTCAAGGGGAACTAACAGCGCCAGAGTTTGAAGCTTTGGGTCACCAACAAAGCTGCTGTGTTTGAGATGGGAGTGAGACAGACGTGTGCAACTAGTACACCAAACTAAATCTGTGATATCCTTTGATACGTGTGAGCTGAAGAGGTTTTCTGGTTGATGAAGAAATGAGGATTTTAAAAGTCATGAAGCATCTGTTCCTGAAGCAAACGTCTCAGGTGGGAAAGCTTCTGTTCTCTGCAGAATCCTTCAGCTCGGCTCGGATCATCAGGCCCAGACAGCCTTCACTTCAGCACACGCACCTAAAAATAACAGCACCCCACGGGCTCAAACACGTATAAGCAGAGCAGTCTGCCACCACACTGCAGCCTCTCTGCCCGCCGCTGGAATCCTCGGCTCCGACATTTCTGCCCGCCGCAGACCGAACGGGAAACCTTTAACGGCCTGAGGTCGTGCTGAGAGAGAGACGGAGATAAATTACACCGTTTGGTTTGGTGGAGGGAGAGAAAACCAGCAGGGAGTGTGAGCGAGTTCATGTACAGCATGCATGTACTGTATCTGTGTGTGCGTGTGTTTACGTATGCATGTCTGAGTCTGCACATTTTTGTCCACGTCTTTTAAGTGTGTGTGCCTTGTTTTGTTGTTTTTATGAGCCTGCAGGCTGCAGAAACTTTTCCACATGTTTATATACAGTATGCATGGAAATAAGAATATTTCAGTTTCCTAACTATGTATTTATGGAGCTCTACAACCTTCCAGCATGCACTCAGGGAAAGTTTGATCACATGCAGTCACAGGGTGTTTCAGCTGCACAATAAAGACACAATCAGAAGCAACTCATTTCTAGCCTGAAAACTCGAAATGCAGATTCAGATGCAGATTTGCAGATTGTCTGACAGTCAGCTGCTCGCCTCATGCGAGTATTATTAAAGCTTCATTAAGGCAGAAATGTTTATATGGGGTCTGTTAT